>NW_006921198.1:0-119164 GCF_000392275.1 Phaeoacremonium minimum UCRPA7 | reverse complement strand
AGGCACTGCTGCCCTGTTTCATCATGAGCTTTGCTTTTTAGCTGCTCAGAGGCGTGTTATCCCCGGCGTCATTCGCGCTAGGGCCGGGTTTACTAGGAAGTTCTACATAAGAAGGTCGTTCGCTTGCATATCACGCTGACCGCCTCTCTTGAGGCCGGATTTGGTGTGCGAAACATGCTAATGCTAAGATAGTCAAGATGCCCTCAATCCGTGATCTTGCTAAAGCTTCCTTTTCCCTATCGTCACTGGCCACATCATCACTGGAGTCTGTCGTGTTCACAAGCCCAGCAACTAACGAACAGCTACTCGGGTATTTCCTCGGATGGACTGCCAACTTCAAGTTCATCAATCATGGATGTAACAAACAAGAATCCGTTTCAATATTGGCACCCTTGACAGCATTTACATCTACTCAGAATACAGTGACGTGTGACTGGGTCAAGGATCAAGTACAGGTGTACCAACAATCCGACGATGTGTTTGAAGAGCTCTTCCTTCAGAGTGCGTGTGACTGCGATCTTCTTGTATCTTCAAAGCTGACAATCATTTTCTTTCTATATATATTCACGGCGCTGCTCAGTATGAGAAAGACCTCTTGTCTTGCCTGAAGAGTGCATACGAAACGAAAATCCTCTTCTCTGACCTCGCCACAAATGAGGCACTCGCTGTTGAATCTGTTGACACCGTTCCCGATGGGCCGTATTTGGCCCAAATATCGGAAAGAGAGCCTATCTTGGGACCAGTTTACCGGATATTGCAAGGTGATCACATGGCTTTCATGAATGGGATCCTGCCGAAATGGAACGGACGGAGCGTTCCATTCTGCAACTGTCAACACCCTGAGCGACTCAACAATTGGAATCCCGGTTCCATCCAGGCTCTATACAAAAGGCTTAGCCATTGAGTCCAGACCCTTTGAAGGACTTCGTGTCGGTATTAAGGATATTATTGATCTCAAAGGTGTCAGAACCTCAAACGGCAATCGGGCGTGGTTTAAACTTTACGAAGCCAAGAATGCCAGCGCTCCAGCAATGCAGAAACTACACAAAATGGGAGCTCTAATGATTGGCAAAACCAAAACTGCCCAGTTTACCAACTCGAACCGGCCTACTGCTGATTGGGTTGATTATCAGTGGGCCGGCCACCTTTCGAGATGCTCCGATGGCCGGTGAGCTGACCATGATTGCCTAGTGATGCCTTTCACCCGCGAGGTGATGGGTACCAAGATCCTGGTGTCTCGTCCGCGGGATCTAGTGCTGCTATTGCCGCTTATGACTGGTTAGACGTCGCTATCGGGACTGACACTGGTGGCAGCAGTAAGTGAATTATCATTTCTTGTTGGTTCGACCTCAACTTGTCTTCCGTGACATAGACTTGATTACAGATTGTGCAGACCTTTAAGAAGGCTTCTTTACATACTCTCTCTCCGAGTGTGTCATACATGAATAATTACTAACTCTACATCACAGTTCGTATTCCAGCAGCTGAAAATAGAGTCTTTAGTCTCCGACCCTCTTTCGGCGCGTTATCGAACGAAGGCGTAATGCCGGAGGGCGAGTATTTTGATGCTATAGGGTTTCATACACGGTCGCCAAAACTGCTACGAGACTTTGGCAAGGCATGACTTGCCGATAGTGAACAGCTAACGAAAAACTATGTGCGGAAGCGGATACAGGTAGGGGAATAGAAGATAAATAGATGCAGATGAGAGTCCAGGATGAGGCTCTCTCATCGGAAGCTAGCTAAGTAGGAAGGAAAGCACAGACCACCTAGTGTGGTCTGTGCGCCGCAGCACTATGTACGATTTCCTCGTAAACTGATTGTGCCGACCAACTACTGGCCTGTAGTAAGCCAACTCAAGTCAAGCCCTCTTCTCTGAATGGATTGATCATCTCGCGGATTTTCTCAACGCAACGATTGAGAAGAAGTCAGTAGGCGAGTATTGGAACGCGACAGCACACGTGGATAAACCTGGAACAAATTTTTGGAGCTATATGCAAATGATTGGCTTTCATTTGATCTGGAAGAATCAACTTGAGAAAGTTATCACTCCTTTTCGCAAGGATTATGCTGCTGCCAATGAAGGTCGTACGCCGTTTATCAATCCATTCCCTGCAGCCAGATACCTTACTGCTTTAAATACGACGCAGGAGGACGTCAACACCTCATAACAGCGTTTCACCTACTTCAGGGAGTGGTTCGGAAAGAATGTTGTCAAATCAGATCCGGAGTCCTGCTCGGATAGTCTTTTTCTCATACCACTCTCGATTGGTAACACAGTCAGTGAAGTTCATCTCGCTTGGAGTTTTGCACTTGATACCTAATTGATATGGAATAGGTCTACCGAAACAATATATACTCGCCGCCTGATGTAGGGGCTTGGGTAACTTTTACACCTTACTATTTCAGTGTGCAATCTCAAGGTCCCGAGGTTTCCTTACCAGTGGGCGAGGTCAGCTATGCAAGTAACATTACCAACGTAGAAGAGAAGTTGCCAATTGCCATCGACTTGCTGGGTCACCGCAATTGCGACTTGATGCTGCTTGATTTAGTAAATGCTCTCTCTGATGCTGTTATTTTGAAGGAGGTCAAGACAGGTAAAACGCTTTGGTAGAATCGGGGATACAAATGATTGAAAACAGCCTTGGAATGCGCAGTAGGAACGAGTGGGAGAAAGACATAGGGCGCAGGTAGATCTCACCAAGGTTTGCTACTTTTGCTACTGAGCATAATAGAAGCATGAAGTTTACCTGATACAGGCAGCAGAGGATGAACATCACGTGTGATGAGTGCTCGGGTCATCAAACAGGCCGCAACGAAACAAAACCCCACTTTCTGTCCACTTTGCCTACCTCGCAACTTTTCCCAAAGCTCTCAGAGCGACGTCCCTGGAAAGCTTGTAATGCCTTTGAACTGTCGAGATGGCAGAGCCTACGACAAATATGACGGCACGGTCTGATATTGTGACCACCGTAGCTAGAGCACAGGACTTGCTACGGGAGACACTCGCTTCAGGTAACGTACCCGTGGCCGAAGAGATTAACCTGCGCGCCGAGTCCGCGAAATCTCTTCTCAGATTGTCTGAGCAACTCCAACAGCAGCAATATCTCTACGATGCCATTGACCATTTGGAAACTATTCTTCGTCGATTTCCCACTGATTCCCCTGATCGTGCCAAGCACCTCAACACTCTGTCCTACGCTAAGATGTCTCAGTATATCATGCTTGATTCGCGACATGCCCTGGACCAGGCAGTACTTTTCGGCCGCCAGGCAAGAGATATTTCTTCCACGTCAGAGGCCTCAGACACCCGGTCTGCGCTGCATCTCGAAATTTTGAACAATCTTGGTTACGCACTCTCTCACAGATATGGACTGGCACAGAATCTCAACGACATAGATGAAGCTATCGCCTGTGCCAGGAACATATGTAGCGCAACGCCCAAAAGTTTGGCCATGTATCAGATGACGCTGAATAACTTTGCATCACGTCTTCGTTTAAGATACGTCCAGAGTAATGATCAAAAGGACATTGATGAGGCAATGAAGCTGATCAACGAACTTTTGTCGCTTACGACACCAGGAACACCCCAACATGTCATGGCTCTGGGTCAGCTGGGAATGATGGCTGCAGACAAATTCAAGAAGACTGATAAGATGGAGGATTTGGACGAAGGGGTCACAAAATGCAAAATGGGACTCGAGGGCTTACCCACTGGCCATGAAACAACAAATCAGATTCTAAGACAAATCGTTGAGCTACTCAATGCCAAGCATATCAAGACGAATTCTGCCTCAGACTTGAAGACCCTCGTTGACTATTCTGGCCAGCTTTTCCAAACGATACCCGAAGGCCATGCCAGGCGAGGGCAGTATTTCCTGGATTATCTGCAGCATCTCCAAAAGTATGCATTTGCAAGAGAGTCAATTCCGGCATTCGACACAATCATCAGTCTTGTTCAAGAGATATTCAAATCTTTACCCAAATCTTACTCTCAAAAACAACAATGCCATAGCATTCTCGCTAATATCTATGGAAAGAAATACATCCAGTCCAAGAATCTTCAAGACCTTATCACATTAATTGATTATACTCGGACCACACTGTATTCGTTTAATGACCAAATGGAGCAACGAGGTGCTTCGCAGCCATCTGCGGGGACAATGTGGTTATCGGATTTGAAAAATCCTTTGATCAAACTCGTCAATGCACCAATCGAGAACGCCATGAGAAATATTGCAGAAAGGGATTTACCTGAAGCCTTCAGATCCTATTATAAATCCTATGGCATTGCTTTGAAGGGCCTGGAGCAGCTATATCAAAGTCATTGCGTACGGCTGCAAGTCTGGGCAGAAGCAATAGAGCGCCGACGCGCTTTCTCACAAGATGAATTTGAAGTTGAAGAGGCGAGAATAAAGAATGAGAAAGCAGCCCAATTAGCTAAAACTCAAAGAACCCCTGAATACCGAACTCCAGAGTATGAAACTGAATGTGGTCTTCGAAAGCTGGCTATCGATCCACAGTCAAAGAACATTGTTTTTGATCTCAGTGGGATGATGGAAAGCAAGCTGGGTTACGATCCTACTAAACCGGTCTCTTCAGCAGAGTTCATTGCTCGAGAAACACGGATGGAACAAGATGCAATTAATGCTGCCTGGAGGAAAGGGAGAAAGGCAAATGTGAACCTGTGTCGCATGTGTCGCGATCTGAGCAAGCCCTTGCGACCGACAACAGAAGGATTCGTTTTGACGGCGAAAGAGCACTGGCTTCCATTTGGTAATTTCTTCCAGCTCCGTCATCGAAAAAACTGCGTCGTGTGTCGTTTGATTTTCTCCATTATTACAGACGAGTTTGGATCGCTACATCCAAGGTTAAGCGCCATGGATCGAGAAATTCAGGGAACGAGGCTAAGCACCGGCATCTTGTCGACAGGCGAAACAGTAATGAGGATTGACTATGGAATGAGACACGTCGGTGAGCTGAGGATTCTATGCGAAATGAACTACCATCGGGCTCTCCGCCAAGCGTGGGAAATAGACGCGCGATTGCCGCTCTCCAAGATCCTAAGCGGCGACCACAATAACCCAATTTACAATCAACACGACCAACAGGTCAATCTAGCTTTAGTCAAATCATGGTTGAATGACTGTGACCACAACCATGGATCCTTTTGTAACTCTCCACGACCCGGAGTACGTGCTGGAAAGGATATTCCAATCACTCTTGTTGACGTGGTTGCGAATTGCTTGGTAAAAGCTACATCAAGAGAAAGATCTTTCGCACTCAGTTATGTCTGGGGTCGAGTTGAACTTTCTAAAACTCTCAAGTCGAATTATGATCAAAGGCAACAACCTGGAGGGCTAGTAGAGGCCGCATTCCCCAGGACTATACAAGATGCTATCAGGTTTGTCAGGTCCTTGGGCGAGAAATACCTGTGGATAGACGCAATCTGCTTGATACAAGATAATGCAGATCAAATGTCTGAAGGTATTCCTAATATGGATCTTGTCTATGGTCATGCCTTTACTACTATTATTGCTTTACACGGCAATGATGCGAATGCTGGTTTACCGGGGGTAGTCCCCGGAACACGGGCTTGCCAGTATATCGAAACATTAACCGTCTCAAATCAGTCTCCCGACCTTGACTACGATCCCGAGTCAACTAATAACAAGACTATCAGTCTTGTAGCAACACCCTCTCCTTTATATCTGGCTCTAGAAATCTCGAAATGGAATTCGAGAGGTTGGATCGTACAAGAACGTCTTCTATCGCGGCGATGCCTCTATTTCTCTAGCAACTCAGTCTACTTCCAATGCGCCAGAAATACATTAAATGAGATTGGCGTCAACGAAGAATTCAAAGCCCGTGAATTTGACACTGTAAACCTGGACGACGAGCACATCTTGAAAACCGCAAATCGAGATAATCCTTTGTTTGATTTGAAACCAATATACGAACTTGAATCAGAAGAACGGCTTAAAGAAGCTTTCGAAATCTACAAGCAGTTAGTCGGCACTTACACAATACGGGATTTGTCTTTCAAGTCAGATATACTTGATGCCTTCGCTGGAATATTTGCCGTGCTCGATGATCATTTCCGGTGTGCTACCTATCACGGCCTTCCAGCTGCCATATTCAGTCACGCGCTGCTTTGGACACCGGCCGCTAGGCTCCCTCGGCGGGGATCAAGATTGCCTAGCATGTCAGACCTGTCACCAGGGCAGCCCGATGCCAGGTTTCCAAGTTGGTCATGGGCAGGGTGGGATGGACCTGTGGGCTACCGTCTATTCGAGGAAGTGAATGGAAAGATCGTGCTGCCGACCCCAACAGTACGGCGTTACGAGGTTGGTGGCAGATCAGCTCCACAGATCATTGATGTGAATGATGGCTCGGATCGACAATTTACACAGCAAGATCCGATGGACCCAACTAGAGACAAATCTAAGAATGATATCAGATTGAGAGCAAATCTTCCTGTCAGCTCTCACCGAAACAATGGCCCAAAAATAGAGGATCAGACGATACTGGCAAAGGTGATTCCAGATCCTGATCGTGGCTCATCATGGATTGTCCTACCACCGCAACCGATCGAAAGTAGAGATCCTCCGCTTGAAGCTACCTTGCTACGCTTCACCGCGCCAACGTTGCCGGTGTCAGCCTTCCAGATTAAACCTCAAAAAGAGTACATTAGTACTCAGTTCAATGTTCATAGCCAGAGCCCTCAGGCTGTACGGCGCATCTGTGATAAAAGAGGGTTGCATTGCGGTTTATGGTTTGAACAAGCCGGGTATGGGTATGTTGGCCAGTATATGAGCCCCGAAGCAGAAGGAAAAATCCAGATGGTGAAGATTTCAGAATATGGTAACGCATATCGTCCCAGGAAAGGGCCGTACCGTGTTGAGGGTGAAATCCGACTATTTGACGATGAGGCATTCCCCGCAACAGGATCCGGCAGTGGGCTCGTGAACGTTCTGGTGGTGGATTTTGACATGGGTCATCCTGATGGGACTGGAGATAGGGTAAGCAGTTTTCTCACTTGCTTGTTCGACTTGTACAACAAGCCTCCGAGTCTCGAGACAAACTGTGGATTTCAGTTGCCGCGATTCCGCGATTCACTCGCCTGCTCAAGCTCTTTCGTCTTTGTAACACATTTACTGATAACAACCGCTTTAGTGTACAGTGGCGATCATTCATGCGCAAGCCTGGCGAGATGCCGGACCGCAGGAGAATGAGATACAAATAGCGTAACTTTCCGCATGCATGGCCTTGTCTTGTTTGATGTGAGCAGTGGATTGGTCTCAATGGAGCAATATCAACTCCGTGTTGAAAATCAGGTAATATTGAACGCTTGGCTATGTGTCGTTGTCGGGTTGTTATTTTTCGTTATACGCCACATTAAGGAAAGGCTAAGCTACTAGAATTAATCGAAGTGACAAAGTCCCTGTTTTCCATGGCGAGACTGTTGATATTTGAGGACGATGGCATGTCCAAGATCATACGAGACATTGGATCCGATCCCGCTGTTCCGTCATCATAGTTTATCATGCTATCGGTTGATGGCTCTTCATCAAAATAGCCCACCAGATCACCAACCTCCAAATTGGCAAACGCCATCTCGTTAGCGAGGCGTATTTCGGCAAGAAACTGGTCGATGATGGTCGTGCTGGTTGCAGCTAGTTGATATGTACGTCCCATAATATCCAAAACTGTGCGCAATGCCATCAACGGCGTAAGAATGTGTTCCAAAGAAATAGCCAGGGTAATCCCACTCCCGACTCGGGCCAGCTCCCTCATCAGTGCCGTCGCTGCTGTGCTAGCATGGTAGATCGCTGTCCCAAATACCTGACTAGGGTCAAGCCGAGTCGTGTATTGGTCGAATATAGTAGCTATACACTTGGCATGGTCAATGGAGGCGGAGCGCGATAGTGCAACGAAATGCCTAGAAAGGCCCTCATCAACGGTGGCTTCTGAAGACTGGTCGGTGTCTAGGCGGTTGGCAAAAGGCGCATGTAGCAATATCATAGATGTGTGATATTGTGTGCTATTCAACATGAAATGTGAGTCGCAGTTGATGAAGAGATACAACAAATATGGATATGGTGGCATAACGTACTGTAATAAGAAGTATGAAGGAGGCATCGTTGCTGGTTGTTTAGAAGGCCACCTGAGATCTTCAGGTATGGTGGCGTGACAGTTTTTGAGGTCCTGGCCTATAGCCGTCATTTTTAGGTATGATTCCCACGTAGATGTATCATATTCACCGAGGTTGCCCAATGGACTGGCAAGCACCACTAAACGTATAAGTAACTCGTAAATTCTCGTTCCAATTTTTTTCTCTTGTCCGGGTCCTTTACAAGCTAATAGCTTATCGAAATTAAATGATAAACAATCGGCTGAGACGTCGTTGATTTTGAGGGTCACAGGTCTTCCCATATACAGGGACCAGATTCTGTCACCCATGAAGTAAGTATTTGGCAACCATATCTGAGCCTTGAATCAGTAAACTTAACCTATCATTTACCAAGCTTGCCCACAAAACCATTAGGCGAATCTGATCCTGTCTTTCTGTCGATTCTAATGCGTTGGGACTTATGTGCAGACCTGAGTCAAACACTAAGCGAAAGGATAGTCCTAGTGATTATCAACCATGTTTCTTGGAACAATTTAAGTGCCACTAGGTTCGAACCTGTATATAACCACCCAGTGCTTTCCATCCCATTATGATATTCAAGGGCGCCTAGTAGCTGAAACGCCTGGATGGATGAGATACCCCCCGGTTTCTCTAACTTGTCTTTGGCCATTGTGATGGCTTTCTCGTGCAAGGTCGATCTATCAGAGCCAGGGATGAAGAGTCTTTGTATATCAGGTCTTGTCTTATCCGCATATCGAACTCCTACGGCAAGCATTGTGAGGTGAAGGAAGAGCGAATAATATTCAGCCTTCGTATCTTCTTGATCTTGGTAAAACTCTTCAAGATGAACCAGGTGAATTGCGGAATTATGGCAAGCCCAAAACAAATCCATTAAGTAGTTATGTGTAGAAGGTGATATTTCTCTGACGATGAGACAAATTAGCCAATGAAGCTCAGAACGCTGAACTTTCACACTCGAGTTCAAGCTCGAGAGCAAGCTGACGCTGGTCGTCATTCCAAAGTGTCGTACATAGCCAGACACTAGGTCAAAATGAGCCGGTGCTCGGGTTAGTATCTTTATGATGGACAAGGGCACATCCACAACTGTATTCGGCTCGGTGCTCATGCTGGCGTCTTTCTCACTACACGCTCCACCATCGACCTGAATTTCAGGACTAGCATGATACGGAGGTGGTGGCTCTCCGTGAGCAGGAAGTAGATCGATAGCAGACAGATTAACGGCTGCTGCTCGTTCTGCCTCATGCCTCGTTGATGTTTGATGTTCTCGTAGACGCTGTTCTAGCAACTTAACACGCTGCGAAAGCATATTTTCCACTACTTTTGCAGAAGCTCGCCTATTTCAGTCAGTTGCATCTCTGCCTTTAACCCATGCCCAAGAGTAAAATACCGCTTGCGGCCATCTTTATCGTCAAAAATGCATTGATATCGATTCTCTTTACAATGCTTGCATTGTCTCTCACCGGCATCTTTGATACACTGCAGAACTTATTGGTCAATTTGCGCTGCCAATCGTAAATTTCATCTGGGTTTCGGGGCGTGGTGGAGCTAATTACAAGCGGGCGCAGGTACTCCGGAAGAAGCTAACATACGCGAATGCGACTCTTGCGGCAAGGGACACAAGCGGAAGTTGCGCGAGTTCGTTGTCTGGCAGGTATTTGTACATCCATTGTTCCTAATAAAATTGTTGAAAGCAAATCAAAGGTGAGATGATGAGACACATGTGAAGAATGTATGCTTATTTTATATTCTATGTCTGGACACATGATGTCGGAGTTGGTTTCCCTCATTGCTATGGCCCCCTCAAACCCCGCATTAGACGTAATATCAAGTTAGCCTACAGCTTTCGGACACTTTCCTGCTTGTCTCCATGGGGTTTTCCTCCAATCTGGATCAACGGCGTCGTTTATACTTGACCACGTAGTCGTTTAGATGACACCCCTTGCTAGGAAACGGTTTGGGATCTTCACCCACTTCGCACGCTGCATATCACAATCCATGGTCAGCAAGTAGGCTGCGTTTGAGCATTTCATTTACCAGGGCCTACCAAATACTCGCAAACATTTTTCCCAAGAGTGTCGTATGTACTCGTTGAGTTGAATCCTCTATCTAAATGATCGCGAAGCAGGAAATGTACTGCGGAATAGGCATTAGCAAAAGCGGCAATTACACAGCCTCATTCCATTTCAAACTCAATTCAAATCGTTTTCAAAGGGACAGATCTTACCAGCACGGATACCGGGGATCTCAAAGCGTTCTATTTTGCCGCCTTTATACTCCTCTTCAAGAAGTTCTTGAATTTTGGATATGGTGAGGAGAGAACGCAGCCAGTCCCATTCATCGTCATAGCGGACATAGAAGCCTACGTTTGCATCAGACGCTTTGTCGCCGGACCGCCCACCAACAACCCAGCCCAATGGACCGCGTGTCGATGGTTCAAACTTTTCGAGCGACACCGGATCTTTGGTTTCATAGCTTGGCTGATTGCGGGGGTAGTCGACTGTGTTCTGGCAAGGCGGTATGTCCACAACCTGATCGTTGTCCCATGGCAGAATGACGCGGTGCTGAACCAGACTTTGTGGCAAGAGTGTTACATAATATTCATAATAAATCTTGCCCTCGGACTGTCGTTGATCGTTGCCCAGGGTCCAACCAGGGCAACCCTGCAAGCCATTATCCATACACCAGCGATTGAACCTGGAACATCAAGTGATGATTTCGATACCAAGTTCTTGTTCTTTGTTTGCACGAAGACCCGCAGATCTACTGTTGCCACATCTTGGTTTCGGGGGTTGTCCTGGCAGTAGCCGTTGAGACTAAACTTAAAGCATGACAATTCTTTCACAGCCTCTCCTGCTGAATAGCGAATTTGCCGTTCTGTCCACTCGGCCTTTGCTTCTAGGTCCAACCCGCATAAATACACATGAAACTCGGCTTGGTAGCCTCCGACAGCAGTTAATCCCACTTTTGTTGTCGATGGTGGAGGCTTTCCACGGACACCAGTGACATGTACTCTATCTTTGCCCACTTCAGCCATTTTAATGCCTTCGAGCAGGGCTGTCACGTCGGAACCGTAGTACAGAGGCCCTTGGATCTCGTAGAGTAATTGTGACGCCACTGTTCCTATTGACACCTAAGATGTATTAGAGTTTGAATTGAATTGTACCGGTCTTTGACATGCCTCTCCCCCAGTGTCTCCCTGGTCTTTAGTTATGATACAGCTACCATCATTCAACAGTTCGGCGATCGGAAAGCCAAGATTCTCACAGTTGCTCAATAATTTCTTGAACCCCGAATAATACCCGCCTGTTTGACTCATGAGCAACTAGAGCATAATATTTGATTCAACACTGACCTGTCACATAGGCTGCACATTCAATTAGATGACCGCATATTAATGATCCAGCTATCTCGTCGAAGTCATTTTGCCGATCCCAACCATGCCACCATAAGCCGGCTTGAGAGTTGTTAACATTATTTTTTTCGTGCTTCAGAGACTGTAAATCATCATACCACCCACAGTAGGTGCAGCGTCTGCAACACGACCACATACAACGATATCTGCGCCGTGACGCAGAGCTTCCGCAATACCAGCTCCTCCAAGGTAGCACCTATGATGTGTAAATAGAGCGATAATCTTTCTTTCTGGCTATCAGATGAGTAAATAATAATGGACTCACTGTGCGTATATCGGGGTGTAACCCCAATTTTGTAAGACTTCCCCTGTCATCAGGCTTAGAAAGGCTTCCCCCTCTCCAATCAACTTGTTAACTGTGCCAGTGACTTCATCTCCCTCCACATAAGCCACGTGGAGGGGTAGATTCTGTTTCTTGACTTCGTCCTCAACCAAGCGGGCTAGTAGCCGTGTGTCACAAGCCCCTGCATTGACAGCTACCTTGATGCCCTTGCGGGAGATGTCAGGCAGTGCTGGTGCTAGGTTCTCCATGAAAGTTGGGTCAAAAAGCCCCATCGGCTCCTCCATAAGCTTGCCCTCAGCGCGTAAACGTTCATTATCTATCTTCTGTGCCCCGTGTAATGTCATAGTACACTCAGACAACCAGTCTCCGAAAATGACATCGATGTCGAGGGCAGCCAAGTCCTTGATGGCTCGCTGTCTGTCGCTAAATCCACCGGAGGCACCTGCAATACGCACGGCTCGCTTTTTGGAAGCATTACCGCTGGTGCTTGAGCTTTCCAAGGACATGACTACGCAGACTTGAAGGAAAGAACTGGAGGAAAGGCAAAGCTAAGTTCTCAAGCTTGAACACTTCACAGCCAACCACCAGTGTTGTAAAGAAGGGATTTATCGATTAAATAAACTTTTGTCTCACTTATAGTATTATCTAAATCTTCTGTGAGTATCGGTAGCTTACTCCGTTCGTGTTGCTTCATGATAGACTGCAGAATTCATCTCAGCAGCTAAGGAAGTTGAATTTCCTTGGGATTAATAGCACCCTTGTCAAATTCCGCGGCTGGGGTCATGGACGGTTAGGAAGGCACTGCATCTCATGTGGATTCAAATGTCAGTGTCGCTCACTTACTCATCGGCCATTTGCACTAACTCAAATAAGGCGGCCGGAAAACGCTCCCCGGAGAGGACGTATGACGTGTTGTTTGGCGCCCTACGAAATCTCCAGGCGGAAGTGCAGGGTGGAGTGAAGCTGGGGAAAATGTGGAACCGCTATTTAGATTTCCGATTTAGTGCCCATGATCGGATGCTCGGAGTCTCGCGATGAGACTCTTGTTCAAAGGAGACTATAACATGCCCAAAGAGGATGCAAATCATGTATCATGAGTTTTACAGAGTGACAAAGAAACTTTCAACTTTACATCTTACGCTACATTTGGATTAAAACTTCCACATTATATATCGCCATGCAGAACAAAGTCATTGCGATTACTGGGGCTGCATCGGGCATGGGCCTCGAGACCGCGAAGCTATTAGCATCTAAAGGTGCTAAGGTGTCGCTAGCAGATGTGCAAAAGGAAGCTCTCGAAAAGGTCGTCGGAGAAATCCAGCAAAGTGGAGGGTCGGCCATCGGGACTGTTGTGGATGTGAAAGATCGCGCCCAGGTGGAAAACTGGATCAAGAACACTGTCGAAATCTACGGCAAACTCGACGGAGCCGCAAATTTGGCAGGAGTTATTGGCAAGCATATCAACATAACACCACTGCAAGATATTGACGATAATGACTGGGACCTGGTGGTTGGTGTGAATCAAAAGGGACTACTAAATTGCTTAAGAGCACAGATCCCATATTTTAACGATGGCGGATCGATCGTCAACGCTGCCAGTGTGGCAGGTCTCATTGGGTTTCCAAGAAATGCAGCATATGTTGCAAGTAAGCACGCTGTGGTGGGCATGACAAAAGTCGCCGCGAAGGAGCTAGGTCCACGTCAAATCCGCTGCAATGCTTTCTGTCCGTGAGTATTGTAGAGCTTGAGAGGAACTCTCAACCAAACTTTCTGATACGAATAAACTGATACTTACCTAGTGGGCCAATTGACACACCAATGCTCCGCGAATCAGCTGAAATAAGGGGCGGCGGTGATTCGAATCTAGATTACCTGGCGTTGCGTCGCAAGGGTACTCCTAGAGAAGTTGCAAACTTAGTTGAGTGGCTGCTTTGCGATGGATCTACTTACATTACCGGGACTATTCAAACAATTGACGGCGGTTGGGTGTGTTGATGATGGATAGCTATTCACTTGCTTAGCTAGAATCCAGGACCTAGATAATGCATTGCATATATCATGGTCATGATGCGTTGATCACAAGAAATACACGTGCCATGAATCCATTCATATTCGGCTGATCCGAGAATACTACGTTTATGTCATGGCACGGAATGAATTGGGGCTACGGCCTACTAACAACTCCACATTTGATGGAGCACCTATGATCTGCGCAATGCCTCATGCTGGACTTTGATGCTAATTCCCGTACGCCTCCTGGAAATTGAACATCCAGCTTCCAGCCATGGGTTGCGGAGCGCATTGCAGACCATCGGCTAGAATTCCTATTGGTCGTACTGCTGTTTTCGGCATACTTGGCTCTCAGTATAAAGATATGAATGAAAGGGTCTGGGCTATTTCCAGCATCGAGTCAAGCAAATAGCAGTTTCCAAGACAAATTTTTATATACGCAGGAAGATGAATACAGAGCCTCTGATCCGTGTCACGGTGTGTGTCAACCGGAAAAAAGGCACCACGGAGGACGAGTTCAACAAGTATTGGGCTTACACCCACGGTCCACTCGCCACGGAATGGCTTCTGCGCTGCGGAATCGTTCGCTATGTTCAGGTGCGCACAAAGAGAGGAAATCAACTCTCACCAGAGGGAAACAATCTCTAGTATTTCTCTTACTGTATGTCTAACACACAGTGACATAGTACCATACTACCTCAGAACACAAAAGTCTTGCGAAGAAAATGTCTGAGGCAGTTAACTGGCCTAGCTGACTTTTACGTGCGCAAATATGAAGATTTTGAAGCAGTTTTTCTCGATCCAGAGTACGAGACGAAGATTCGCCCCGATGAGCAGAAATTGATCGATATGGACTCAATTGTTGTGACAGTCGGCGTCGAGTACATTGCAATTGATGATGGAAAGGTTGTCCAAGACCATTTCCGGACATTTTGAAACAACTCTAGTGGGGGCTTATTTTAGTGCATTGTATTCTCGTAGCTACAGGAAACAGGTGTGCTTCTCGTATTGATTATTGGCGGATTACGACCCCGGGTTCTAGCGGAAATACACTACCTGTTCCCCAATCAACGCTAAACCCAAGACCCGGGTGACTGGTTCGTTTGCCGGGGATGGAGTCATTGCTAAGGATACCGAGGCGGGGATTGATAGACCCTGCAGTTCACTCAGAGCGCGAGCGTTCAATCTGGCCCAAAACAGTCATGGGGCCGGATGCCCGGATCTTTGTTTTCCTACCTCTTCCTTCTTTAGGTTTTAAATAGGTATATACATTGAATTGACTCATGGAGAACGCTCAAGGCCTAGAGTAATTGTCGTTCGTCACTGTGCTTCCCATCCAAGATGGCGGCTGCGGTTGAAGACTCCGGCATGCATATTACTCACACTGATCATCAAGATCCCGAAAAGGCGGCTAGTACAGCAGGTGACATTGAACATGTCCACGATGTATCTCGCCAGCCCGAAACCGATACACAAGCAGATGCCAGCAATGGTCTGAATCTTCAGACCGCTTTGGCCTTCATTGTATGACTTGTTATCCTTGTTCCCGCTATTGCTAGAAATATTAGCGGATGTTAACGATAGTAAAAGGCACTATGTGGACAGTTCAACGCGTATGTCATGACAATGCTGATACCCGCGTCAGCATTAGCATATATTAATGCAGACCTTGGCCCGGACACAAACTACACCTGGATCACGATATCATGGCAACTCGGTGCCTCGGTAATTGTATCTGTTGGCGGCCGACTAAGTGATATCTTTGGGCGCCGGTATTTCATGCTCACAGGTTCCGTACTCGGAATCATTGGGTGCGTTGTGGGCGCTACAGGTCAATCCATCAATCAGATGATTGCTAGTGGTGTTATATTTGGTATTGCATCAGGTTTCCAGGAGATGGCATATGCTTGTATCCAAGAGATTTTGCCCAATAAGCATCGCATGGTTGGCGTTGGTGAGATATCTGGTTATTTCAAGGGTTTAGGCCGGAGCTGATCTGTGTCATAGGCATATTCGACATAAGCCTTGTAATCGCATACATGAGCCCCGTAATCTCCTATGCTTTCATAGGTTACACCTCCATCAGTTGGCGAGCCTCTTATTGGTACATGTTCTCATTTCACACTGCTATGGCAGTTCTCCTGTTCTTTTGCTATAAGCCACCGGATTTTCACATGAAGCACCGTTATGATGGCAAGACAAAAAGACAGCTACTCTCAGAACTCGATTATGTTGGACTCGTGTTTTTCGCCGGCGCCAGTACGTTGATTTTGCTTGGTATCAACTTCGGCTGGCGTAAGTATCCATGGAATCATCCTGCAGTCATTGCCCCAATTGTCATTGGGTTCTGCTCTGCTGTCGCCTTGGGATTCTGGGAAGCAAGACCCAGCGTAAAGTACCCACTACTTCCGCCAAAGTTATTCAAGAAGATCCGTGGGTATGTCGTCACATTAGAAGTTCTTCGAACGCTCAGGCCTGTCCGTTATGCTGATGATCTCCACAGTTTTGTCATGGTGATTATCGTTTGTTTCGTGGGTGGCATGCTTTACTATAGCATGAATGTCCTCTGGCCACAACAATCCGCCCAATTCTTCATACCCGCAGATGAACCCATAATCCGTGGCGTCTATTCATCAATCTTTCCTTATGGTGGTCTACGTACGTATCATGTAAAACCCTCGTCAACATCAGCCAACTAAGCTAACAACTTTGTGTTTCAGTGGGGGCGGTAATCATGGTCGTTTTCTGTTCCAGAGTAGGCCATGAGAAGTGGCAGCTTGTCGGTTTCATGATAGCCCAAACTGCTTTGATTGCATCTATGGCGTCAGTGGGCATTAATGATCGAGCACAAGCAATTTGTACCGTATTCTTCGGCGCCGCGATGATCACACCACCACAGCTCATATCCTTCACCATGCTCTCCCTGGGACTAGACGACCAAACTGATATGTAAGATAAAGACCGACATAAAATAGTCAGAATTTTTACTAACCATGTTATAGCGGAATTGCAGTGGGACTTGCCGGCACATTTCGTTTATTAGGTGGCGCCATCGCTACAGCAATCTACACTGCTATCATGACGAATCGCTTTAATGAGGTTATTGTCGGGCGAATTGGTCAAGTTGCTGATAATTATGGTGTTGATAGTGTTGCACTTCTGGCTGCGGCAAAGGTCAACACAGCAGCAGCATACGCTCGCGTGCCTGGTATCAGTGATGCCGTGAAGGCAGCTGCCGCTTTAGCTGTTAAGTTATCATACGTGTCGGCTTTCAAACTAGTGTACCTAGTTGCCATCGCTTTTGGAGGGCTCTCTATTATTGCCGCTTTCTGTACGATCAGCACGGATACGAGCCTCAAGAATGATAGCCGTGCCGTCCATTTGAAGAATGAGGTAGATATCATCGATGAGAAGACAGTAGACTAAGGATTCGCGATGTCTAAGGAACAAATCTTGAAGTAAGAGAGTTGTCAAGCTTGCACGGAGGATTCAATCTCACAACAGGGGTTAGGTAAAACTGCAATCGAACCATGCTTAAGAGTCTTAATGCTGCATAATCCTCTTATGCGAACATGTCTAATGTGACCTCGTATATCCTAATCGAACTGAGCCCTTCTTGAAACGTCCTGGATCAACACGATCAAACCCCTGTCTATATGCATCTCTAACTACGTTTTGAAAGTCCCTTCAATTCATGTTCAACCATTTCGATAGCAATGTCGTTGCCACTTGAATACTATGGGTGTGGAGCGGCTTGTAGCTTTCCTCTTTTCAATCGCTGCTCCCGTTTGTGTAACAGACGTATTGCGAAGGCCGTCGCAATCAATGCCACTGCAAGTACAATCATGCTAGGATAGCCTTTCGGGTAGGCAGGTGCCTCAACTTGCTGCCAGATGATTAATGGGAGCCATGCTTGAATCTATATCTCTCAGAGTTAGAAGGTATTCTTTGACTGGGAGAGTGAAGTAGAAGGACAACGCTGTCAGAATCGTGTCGAGACTAACATCCACCATTTGGCAGGTATTATCCCGAAGTATTTGAAACATAGCCCAGAGAGGTGGATATAAACACCGAAACTTGCTTACAACGTATGCCATTTGATTCATTGATCCTGTGACAAGAGCCCTTTCTTCATTGTCATCACTGCAAATTTCGTGAGCCCATGCAAACGTAAGTCCGCTGATGCCACCTCCGAAGCCGCATAGCAGAAAGCTAGCCCATTTCAGACCATTTGGAATGTTCCAAACTGTAAGACATATGTATGCAAATATCTTGACAAAACCCGAAAATATGATAGCTGGCCATCGAGCGCCACGGAATAGGCTGTCAGATGTCCATGCATAAATGAGAGTGGTAATAATGCTAATTACTTCGGTTATTGTCGGATAGATGTTGATTTCTCGGATGCTGTATCCTTCCGCTTTGAGCCATAGGGGAAAGGCTGGCTGTGAACTTCCACCATTGCCATTGTTGAAGAAAATATAGAGCAAGACCAGCGTATAAATGTGCCAACTCGAAAAAATCTTTCGAAATTTTGCTTTGGTGTATGGTGCGCGTTGCGCTCGTCCTTCAAGTTCCATTCGCCTTTTTGCCAGTAGAACTTCATCTGGAGTGAAGTACCACGCTCGCGTTATCTCTGGTACATCTGGCAGGAAAAAGAAACCAGACACAGCGATCGGCAGTGACACCACGGTATTGGTAATGAAAAGCCACTGCCATCCGTGGAAACCATGGACGCCGTCGAGATTGTGAGCTCCAGCCATCAGATAACCGGACACCATTGAACCAACATTACCCATAGCATGAAAGAGACACGAGCGTTTAGCTAGCTCATCTTTGCGATACCATGATCCAATAATATATTGCATACCAGGATAGAAAGTACTCTCTGCTAGACCTATGAAAAACCGTAGAACATAGATTTGAGTTGCATTCTGGCACTTGCAGAGGAGGATAGTCAGAACAGACCAAGTCACCTGGCACAGAGTCAGCAATTTGTTCATCATTCAACGGGTGATAGATATCAACCTCGCAGCACGGAATCCAGATTCCAGGACGGAACCGTGTAAGCAGAATATTGCTGCAATGAGTTAGCTACTTTACCGGTAAGCACTACGATAAAGTATATTACCTAGGAATTTCTCCGATAACGTATCCTACAGTCCAACAAACTTGCATATAGTTGAGTTGGTTTCCATACAGGTTTAGATCTTCCTTCATGCCAGACACGAAAGCATTGTTAATGTTGACCTGTTGATATATTAGATGGGAAATGATACGTTCTGCGATACATGACTCGTACCTGGTCTAGATATTTGATGAAGTAACCGAGTGATGCAAGCGTCATCAAGACGATGTCAAGTTTGAAAAGGAATCGACGCTCTTCCGGGGATTTGTCAAAAGTGTCCCAGAGATAAGACCTCCACGACCTTTGAGGCGACTCTTTCACTTCGCTCGGAGCTGTGTGCGCTTGGTTGACCTCGTTATCTTTTGTCGGAGACTGTGCCACAGACGAGGAGGAAGCCTTAACCACTTCCTGTTCCTCAAAAGGTTTGGATGAGTTTGTCATGTCTTCTTGATCATCTATGTTTACTGGTTCGTACGTATGAGAATTACGCAGAGCGAAGATGCCGGCTTTAATGGAGTGAAGAAGCGTCCCAAGGGGGGAGCCAACATCTCGTCTGCGCTCTGTATCGCTGTTGGTAGACATTCTGACCTTTCTTCTCTTATCCCTCTGGAGGCAATATCACTAAACATTGGTATAATAGCTGCAGGCAAGGTTGTATCACAGCGGAGGGAGCCCTTTCGTCATTGATCCCAAGACTCTGGGCATGCAACAAAACCGAGAATTGCGGCTCGCCAAGATTGATCCTCCTCAACAACAATATAGTGTATTGCAACTGTTGAGCAAGGGGATGTATGATGATATCCTCAGCAGTCATGAATAGACACGCAATCCGTGCCTGAAATCATCCGAGGCGGTACATTATTCGGCGCGATTGAACGGGCAAAGATAACTGTGAATACTTTGAACACAGACTAAGTAACACTGCCGAGTTGTTGTGGGCTTGGCCAATTGCCAAGGTTCGAGATGTTTGTTCCTCACTAAGAGACTGAATCACTAGCGGGGAAGCTTGGTCAGTAACTATGACACCAGAGGACTGCAGGTCACGCCATCACTTGGCAAGTGGGTGTTAAGCATCAGTGCAGCTGACTGAATTCACCTTATGTAGCAATTTCTTAGGGTCGGTCACGTCATCACAAGTGACCAAACAGAAGGCAGTGATGAAATGAAAGAGGAACAACACTTGGAATTGGGATGCTAAACACTACCTACCAGTATTATAAATTGACTCACCAGGATAGTCTGGGCGCAAGTTGTCAAAACTCTTACGAGAAGTAATGACCTGGAATGGTTTATTAACACCTCTGGCAACAGCTGCAGTCGCGATCAACAAATTAGCAGAGGTGATTCCACCTGCGCATCACGTGTCTGTTGATGATGCCAAGCTAGCTAAGCCAAGCCTTCGGTAGTTCTTTTTGCAGTGAAAGCTTCTATTTTGTTGCCTGCAGCAATGTTGCTCCATCCCGACCGTATCATCAACACCGGACCAAGATGAAGCTCGTCCATGGATGATAACGACTACTTGTCTATCACCACCAACTCTGGGGTGAGCTCAGCCAGTCAGCATGACCCGCCCGAGCTCGTAGCAGAGGAGGGACAAGGAATGGTCGGTGGAGAACATCTCCGGGCTCAGCAGCCTGACCTGACTACTTCTCGACACTCGCAAGCAGCACCTTTCTTAGCTTCAACTTTTGTCTATCCAACCCTAGATGACCCCACAAAGCAAGTGAGGCTCGTGCGATTTGATTTGGTCGCCCAGCCAGACACAGCGCCAATCCGTTGCACCCTGTCAGCAAGCAGCCTGGAGGAAGCATCTAAGACTAGCTACAATGTTCTCTCGTATTGCTGGGGTACAGCCTCATTGTTTAAACCAATCTACGTCAACGGGCAGCTCCATCACATAACAACGAATCTAGAAGCTGCATTACGCAGTGTAATGAACTCATATCATGATGTCCAAGTCTGGGCTGATGCACTCTGTATCAATCAAGCGGATATCGTCGAGAAAGCATTCCAGGTGGATATGATGGCATCGATCTTTTCCAATGCCGCACTCTGTATCATCTGGCTGGGCAATACATCAGCCAAGGTATCTTCGGATCCAAATGTCATACATGAGCCAGATGCAATAAAGGCGTTCGCCCTGCTAGAGTCCCTTGCTCGGAACGAGCACTACACGCGACCAGGAAACAACGAAGAGGGTTCGCTTGGGCCGTTGATGAAATTGCAGTGGTGGCACCGTATTTGGACTGTCCAAGAAGCTGTTTTACCGTCGAATTGTATCGTTAGATGTGGGCAATTGACAATATCATGGACGTCCGTGATTGAAGCATCAACGAATTTCCGAAATCACCTTTACACAATGTGCTGCAACCGCGCGGTGGGGAGCTTGAAGGAATTCCACCGCAAAATTGCGGAGATTGAAGTGACTCGAAGGGAATCAGTATCTGCCGAAGGCATGAATATGGTTAGGTCTCTACAAGGATTTCAGGATCGAGGATCTTGGGACTCGCGTGACAAAGTCTATGGTTTGTTGGCCCTTGGGGCGAGACAGCAAACCGGCGTTACTGTCGCTGCAGGGTTGAAAGCAGACTACTCTATGAAATGTCAGGACGTATTTCTCGACACAGCTTGGAGGCTGACGGAAC
Organism: Phaeoacremonium minimum UCRPA7; assembly: GCF_000392275.1. NCBI lineage: Eukaryota > Fungi > Ascomycota > Sordariomycetes > Togniniales > Togniniaceae > Phaeoacremonium > Phaeoacremonium minimum. The sequence goes on along the minus strand of NW_006921198.1, from coordinate 97,531 downwards.
ACACGAAGAGTCTAGATATCTTGTTGCGCACTCGGGAATATAACAGGCTCCCTGATCTCCCATCATGGGTTCCTGACTGGAGGGCTACACTAGATCGCCACAGAGGTCGAGAGCTACTTAGATGGCATGCGTGGGCTCTTCATAGTGCCTGTGGCGGGCTTGGCACAAACTTTGGAGTGGCTGGTACTTTAAGTGCTCCTCGCATACTTCAGCTCTCCGGAGTCAAAGTCGACGATATTGCTGTAGTCGGTAATCCCTGTCAAGACCCTAGAGCTTTCTCCATCCCGCCAGAAGGTGCTATTGTCATGAACTTTCCCGATCGGCTTTGGTGGCGCCTCACTGAGGAAACATGCGGAAGCAATGCAACTTATCCTGTTGGGTCAATCGGTTATTCCGAAGCTTTCATGCGTGTTTTAGCTCTTAACTGTCTGGAAGACTCCTACGATGCTAATTCAGGGATTGTATACCGTCGTATTGCCCCCGAAGATGTCGCGACTTGTATGCGTGAGGTACGGTCTTCCAAGCAGCACAGCACATACTTTAAATCTAAGATGATCAATCGTCGGTTCTTCATAACCAAAAGCGGTCTTATCGGAACAGGTCCTGTAGATATTTCCATAGGAGACTCCATATTTGTGCTCTTTGGCGCAAATTTCCCTCTAGTCTTACGCAAGCCTCCATCGTTGCCACAGGATCTGAGGGCAGAACCACGCCGGCATTATTTCTATAACTTCATTGGGGATACCTATGTACATGGCGTCATGGATGGAGAATATGCTCAGAAGGCTCAGGAAGAAATGGTTTGTCTTATTTAGCGTATCATAAAGGGGAAAAAATGGCAATGGAATGCTGCTCCCCGCAATACTCACGAACCAACCGCCGGGTATGAGGCTTATATGCCAGAAATTCTCTAAGTCACACCTTGATTCAAGTCACGAAGTGGATAGTATTGCTCTAGGAAAGAAAACTGAACAAAGTTATGTCTGCCGCTCAAGCTCTTCCATCATCTCCTTTGTGAGGAGCCTTTCTTCTTCCTGATATACAGCAAATCTCCCTCCCCCCATAGACTCAATAATTTCATTGATTTCTGTCATCAACTGCTCTGCTTCAACTCTCTTTGAATGCCCTTGCCCCCATAATGCCTTCGCAATTATCCTCCGTGCATTGATGGCTTGAGGAGAGGCTTTCCCCAAGCGCTCCTGCGCATCCATCCATGCGCACACTGGACGCTCAGTATTCTCCGCCTCCGAGTATTTACCAACTTTGACTAAATATTCTGCGAGCACTATACAGCAGAGTCAGCAGATGCTTCAAAATGGAATTGAAAGAGCTGGAGAAAACACCCTTTGACATAAGTCAAGTGGAATTTCCCGACTCGGCTAAGTCTTGCTCTCAAGCAGTAAATAGTGCGGTGAACAGACAGGAGACTGGGAGTATCGTACTATGCCTTGGTACTACATTTGATTTGTCTGCTTTCTCTACTAGCATACGAAGGGTTGCCTCAGTTTCCGGGAGGCCTAGCTCATTCTGAAATACGTAGATCGCTTGCCACAGACTATTCCAACGCTTATAATCTAGTTCATATAATGGAGTCGGATCTGCGGCGGCTTCTTCTTTTCCTAACTTCTCATGGAGCAATTGCAGCAGAAGGTGGAACTTCTCTTCGTTGGTGGCATTACTTTCTGGGTCAATTGGTAGGTCTCCAAGCTCTGAGTCCGAGAAGTTGCCCAGAAAGTTGCGGCTGATGCAATAGGTAATGCTATCCCAGAACCGATTTACCGGCACAGGCGCTTCCCAAGAGAATGATTGTGCCGGTGCGGATTGGCCGACGTTGGCGGTAGAGTATCGAACTTCGGTGCTAGTCATCATGAAAATCAAAGGTCTTCGAGCTAAGTAGACGAGGTGCGATGGCTCGACAGCTTGTATGCTGCTATTATAATTAACATCACCTTGCTCGTTTATTTATCAAGACAGAAATGTAGGTGCCTGGATGTTGGTGCGCGAGGGGTTCAAAGTTACCTAGCAACAGCACACGCTCAAGTAAATTGAGCCAATGAAAAAGCATTCAGCTATCATGGGCAACACTTCCCAGAAGAGTAGGTCAATTGCAGTCAGATCATTAGCCAGGCAACTAGTCTACAGCAGGTCATCCGTCCAATATCCCATCATCAATTACAGGAGGTACAACCTAATGTCATCTCCGTAGTGTTCCCTGAGCAACTTGCGATTCTTCGCCCTCAACACAACCATAGTTACAACTGCCATCGCCGCGCATACAGCACTAAAGCTAGCACTACTTCCCAGCCCTATGAGATGACAATTGGGCACTAGCTTTCTCAAGGCTTTACAAGAAGAAGACCCGGAGATCATCATTGGTGGGCGTGCTTATGATCCAGCTCCTTTCACCGCCTTCTGCATGTATCATGGCGTGGAGGTTGCTCCCGCACAGCACATGGGAAAGATCATGGAGTGCCGTGGACAATGTGCAGTACTTAAGGGCCGTTCAATGATTGCAATGATGCGCAAAGACTCCTTTGACCTGACTCTCTTGAACCCGTTGGAGCGCTGCACGCCACTAGCTGTAGCTGCACACTCGCTGTATGAGAAAGCGCGACCAGATCAGCTTCCTGACCCTGGTGGTGTGCTACACCTCAACACAGCCAAATACGAGCTGCTTGCAGATGGCCGTACAACGAGATGCAGCGGCACTCGGTTTGTACCCACTCCAGTATATCAAGTCAAGCTCGAGGGTGTTGCCAAGGTCGGTCATCGTGCTATCTTTATTGGTGGCTTTCGTGACCCGATCTTGATTGCCGGTTTGGACGACCTTCTCGACAGAGTACGGTCCTATACCAAAGGTATCTTCCCTGAGCTTGACACATCCGACACTTGCCGGCTGCTTTTTCACGTGTATGGGCGTGATGCCATCATGGGACCGCTGGAGCCGACTCCTGTGCCGGCACATGAAGTCGGCGTGCTCGGTGAAGTAGTAGCCCCAAGCGCCGCGAAGGCGATGGCTATTTGCAACAGTGCACGAGTCTCATGTCTACGTCTCCCCTTTTCCTGGTATTCTAGCCACAACAGGAAACTTCGCCAGTCCGCTTAGCCCTCATGAGCAGGACGCAGGGGAGGTCTTCCGCTTTAGTCTCTACATCTCATGGATGTAGATGACGCAACCGGACTGTTCCCCATCCGCAGCTACGAGGTTGGTCCGGAACGTACACGCGAGATGCCGCATATGGCACAGAATTCTATGAGCTCAAGAACTTTGTTGGTGCTGACCCACTCCCCATCAGCAAGCCCCCAATGACCCTTTCTTGATGATTCTCATGTCTGATATCCCCGATTAGCCAAGAAGCGGGTCCCTTCATCCACTGCCCCTTTGTCTGCCATTGCTTCCGTGGTACGACACAAGAACAGTGGTCCCTTCGAGCTGACATTCGACGTCATGTTCGACGATGATGCGCACTTCCGTCGGGTGCGCAATGCTGATCCGCTAAATAACGACGTCATTTGCCGTTTATACCACATCAAGCCAGAGGACATTGTTGTAAGCATGTATTTTGAAGCTGCGCTAGCTTGGAAGTGCACCATTCGGCGGCCCTGGGCTCAAGGCAGTGTTGGCGAGCGGGATACTCTCGGCACTGCCCAGCATGCACCCCTCCTCGGTATTGTGGTGCCACCTTTGGAAGAATAGATTAAGAAAGCGCCTACTCGTGGCCGACATGTTGTGTAAACAGAGAGGTGGGGGTACCGATACTACTAATTTACCTGTACAAGAAGTTCAGAAATTCCTGAGACTCGGGGCATACCAATTTATTTTGAAATCGCAGCATGGTGAAACAAAACTTCTGTCACTCATTATCATCACAAGTGCTCCGAGACTACCTCTAACTAGATTCAATTGCGTCAGTTGTGAACCAACTCTTACTCCCTTGGTAAGAATTTCTCCCAGTCCTGGTTTTTCATCCACTCTTTCACGGGCATTAGCCGTACAGGCACTCCCAGATCCATCGGCTTCACAACAGTCTTGTCGACCTTTGCTCCGTCATATCCAAACTCAATGCAGAAGCCTATCATTTCTTCACGTGCTAGCTGAAGCTCAGAATCACCTAGGTCGAAATTAGGTGCGCTGTCCACAAACTGAATGTCTTTCTCCAAAGTCTGAGCTAGGAGCTTAGCAATTTCTTGAAGGCTTAGCCATTCATTGACGCCAATGAGCTTCTTGCCAGGTTCTGCTTCAATCAAAGCTGCTACGAGGGCGCCGGTGTCTTGTACAACAGAGTACCAAGGAAAGACCAGCGTGGTGATTGGTTCCACGTTCGATGCGATGAGGCTGTCCCCCGTTTTGTTCTATCAAAGATTTTAGTTAACTGAAGGAGAGTATGAGATGAAGCAATGACTATAGCTAGAAACATACCAGTTTAGGGCAAAAGAGAGGCCCGGCCTGCAAGTTCTCGAGATAAAACCCAGCATAGAAAGTACTGGTCTTCTTCCAGAGATCCGGGTATGTTGACTTGCCATATTCCTCTGCAATTGCTTTGCTATCGGAATAGTAGACGTGGGCATATTTGCCACCGCTTAGCTTGCTCATATACGGAAGTGTGGAGAAGATGAATCTCTCAAGTGTGCTGACTCTAGCGGCAGCGTCGATGATGTTTTTGTTTTGCTGGGCTTCGTAATCTCTGATGTAAAACCCAGCGCCTGCATCAGATGCGGCAGCTTTCTCGCGCAACGTGGAATTCATCATAGAGTGTAAAAAGTCAGTCACGCTGAAGATGATCGTTGCACCATTGAAGGCCGCGTCAAGTGAGTGTGGTTTATCGAAGTCACCTGTCACCACTTCGACTCCTTGTGATGCAAGTGATAATGCCTTGGTTGATGACGTGTTTCGAGTTACAGCACGAATTGTGAAGGGTGGAGGTGACAGAGAGAGGAAGTGTGCAATGACTGAGCCACCCTGATTGCCTGTGGCACCAAGGACGACGAGGAGAGGTTTTGTAGAGGACATGATGATTTGTCTGAATTAGTTTGAACGGTAGAAGTGCAGGGAGAAGATGCAAGTGTGCCAACATGGATTGATTGGGTTCAATGTTGGTTTATATAGGCGATTGCATAAAAATGTCACAGGGCAAAGTAATCTATTCAGGGTCGACTCTGCCTCGTTGGTCGGAGGGATTAGACCAAGGTAGTGTTCGTGAAGCCGTGTTAGGCTTAGTTCCCACCAAGACCATTGTGGGCAAATGCTACCAAAGATAGAAACGCGTCGCCACAGAATTCCGGCGTTTTACCGTGGAAAGCCTCCGCAAATTCATGGTATGATTTGAGCTGTTCACCGACTTCTTCGCCGCATCTGGCGTGAGCTTTATAGATCCACGCCTGTGGGGACTCTGCCATCCATAATCCGGGTCGAGAGTCAAATGGTAGTGATTCCATGAATAGCCAATTGGAGCAATATCCATACTTGTACCCGAATGCCGACAAATTGAGTGCGTATGCCATGAACACGGTTCGCCTAACACCTGCCCAACGAATTAGCATAACAAAAGCTAGACGTCCAAGAAATGAAATATATCAAGTTGATCGATGCAGAGTACATCGCACCTTGCAGTTTCATATTGAGGTCTCGAATGTATAAAAGCTCATGGTCAAGGGTTAGAAAAGAAATGTGCTTACTTTCTCCTAATAGCCAATCTTGCCACGGAGACTGGCTTTTTGGCATTCCAGCATCGACAAAAGCCAGCAACATTTGCGTCCAATCAGACAAGATTTGAAATGACTTCTCGGCCTCTTCCTGCTCAGTTGGAGAAGGCGAGAAGATAGACGCGGCCAGATGAACCAGGAGAGCTTGAAGTGCTGTAAGAGCTTCTTTCGGCGAGACAGTTTGAATCTCGATCTGAATTAGGCACTTGAAGCTTTCGGATTTTACACCCTTCGCATTATTCTCTGTAAGGGACGTAAAGTGGTTACATATACTAGGTAGCCGTAACTTGGGATGTACGAATATCGCAGGCCTTCCCGCTCTGACGAGCTGCGGTACCGTGTCAAAACCTAGTCTTGTGATTTCGAGGCAATTATCGTGGCCGGGGTCACAGATTGCTGGGTCAACATAAGGATCTCTGAGTTTGATCGTTCTCATGATACAGACCCCCAAGGAATCGCAATTCGATAATTGAAACCCAAACGTAAGTACCTTTTCAGACTCTGTAGGCGGGGCTTTCAGAGGTTCCAACTCATACACACAGTCGAGGCTTCTCTGGGAACAACGAACGCATTTTGGCTTTTGGACTACGCATTTCCGTTTCGCATTAGTACAGTTCGCGCAGGCTTTGCGAAGTGTTGTCATTTTCCAACTAGGTGTGGATGGATTTGGCTGGTTGTATATACATTCGGAGATACATAGCTTGATGCTTTGGGAGATTCAGGGCGATGAAAGACTGTTGGAAGAGTTGTTATAAGATCACGTTGTAGTCCCTAAGCGTTACGCTGCATTAATCAGCTGTGTGATCGGTTAATCTAATCCCGATTGAGTTTAGCCCCCGCTGGGTTTAGAGGATACCTTGGGCCAAAGTTGTCGGTAAGCTCGGAAGCTTTCTAGGTCCAAGTTTTACTAATAAGAGACATTGTATTTTTGATGGGATATTGAACAAGAAGATTACAAGTGTGCAGCTTGGCGAAAGCCTTCAATTTCAATGTGCTGCAGAGGCGGAGACTGACCACATCTTCTCACTAATCAGGCTAATCAGGTCTCAAATATCAACGGCTCTTCTCCTCGTTGTGCACGCCATCTGTTGGTTGATAATATGAGCTGGCTGCATCCCTTCAGAAGGTAGCCCCATTTCCTGGCGAAGCCCTCGGTGACCTCCCAACCATCTGGACACCATGGATCATTCCACGCAATCATTCCCCTCCGTTCCACGTCGTTGAAGCCTTCGTACAACCCACCTAGCATATCACAGCATAAGTCGTCTTCGTCAAAACGTCCATAGTTCCTGATGAGATTGTCTCTCATTGCAGGATCTGGGGCGGTGCCAATCCACACGGGATGCGGAGAGGTTTGCTGAAGAAGTGTCGGGCTTAACGACGGGGGCACATCATGAGGCGGCGGAGGCAGACAATAAAGGCTAAATGCGGCGCCGCACTCTTCAGGCATCATATCGTAGAGAGACAGAACCGTCATATTGATGACGATGGCTCGCAGCACGTTATATTGTATGAGGGTGATGAGCCTGTGGTCCAGGGAGATAGGAAATATCACCGGACCAATTGTCGATAAGTCAGTTGTGCTCTTGATGTACGGTATCAATGGAGGAATAAGCTGTTGCTTGTGGCGGTAATTGGCGATTCTCTCAACATCAGACGATGTCACATTAGTGTGTGGCCTCCCCGAAGAAGTGGCCTTCTGGCTCAAAGCAAGGATTTGGCTATGCTCTCGGAGCAGAGCTAGAGACTGCGCCGGTTTCATGGGTATAAGGACGCCAAAGGGGCCGGTAGATATCGACGCGGACTTCTTCTTCTGTCCTTCATGATCCTGGTTTAAACCACGCTGATCACCCAGATCCAGGAGTGCCTGGGCTGCTTTGCGCCGACCTAGGTCGTGTCAGCCTAGCTTCTTTCGACCAGGCTCGCGTCAAAATCCAAAGCGACTTACGCCGAGACCTTTGATGTATCCTGTTCTGAATCCTCCTTCTCTCGACTGGGTCTCTGAGGCTAGCCCAGTCGTCGAGCTTGTTCTGAGCGGCGGCATGGCATTGGCTGATAGACATGTCTCGCCCAGTCTCTGCCCAGACATCTGTGAGCCCTTGTTTTCCTGATCTGTGCTCCTGACGATGTATCGCGCAGCTCAAAGCCTACCAAGAGCCCGTCGCATTCAGGTAAAGGAGACTTCGTGGGATCAAAAGTGCTGAGTATCCATTCGATGTGCTGGGTTCTGTAGAATTGAGTGACCTCTGCCTCGCTTCGGACACTTTTGCCTGGCATGGGCCATTGATTGCCCCGGCTCCACAAGGAGGCGCTCCAGAGACACTGCTGACGGGCTAACGCCCGAGATGGCATAGCTTAATCGTCCCGGGATCTCAGACTCTGGTCTCTACTGAATTCTGATTGGTTAGCTATTTCACATTGAGTCGAGGGGCTGACCAGGCCAGGTTTGTTGAGGGTATCAAATGACATATGATGGTGATTGAAATGACCTTTTCCTCAGCGGCAAATTGCGTAGTCACAATAGAAACCACCTTAGTAGTACAGATTCTCCCGAGACTCCCGACCTAATCCAAGCTCGGATATACATGGAGTGTCAATCCATCCGACACCGACCGATTAGACCTTCTATCAGCAAGCTATATAAGCTATACCAGCCTTCAAAAACGTAGCCGGACTCTTCAACATCAAATAAGATTGCCAATTGTAAGGCCTGATACAGTTTGAAGTGGCTTGGCAAAAAGATCACTCTAGAGATTTCGACGATTTTACCACCCGGAAGTCAAACACCATACCACCTCCAACAAGGATGCCGCCTCATATGTCAGGACACACAAACTTCAATCCGGATACGGACATCCTTTCCTTGATGAACAAAGTCATTCTAGTAACCGGAGGTGTGATGCCATGTTTTCGTTCCCATTTTGTCATGCTGATGTATGTCTTCCAGGCACGGCAGGTCTAGGCAAAGAATCAATTGAAGCGCTAGCAAAACACGACCCAGCGCATATTTACTTCACTGGCCGGAATGCGACAGCAGCCCAAACGGTCATCTCCAACGTTGCCAAAAGCAACCCCTCTGTTTCCATGACGTTTCTTGAAATGGACATGGGTTCGCTCTCAACGGTAAAAGCGGCTTTGAAGCGTTTCACCCATGATCGGCTCGATATCCTGATGTGCAATGCTGGCATTATGGCATCTCCTGCTGGTCTGAGCAAGGACGGGTTCGAAATTCAATTTGCTATCAATCATCTAGGGAATGCGATGGTCATTCAACAGCTACTTCCAGTCCTTAAGAAGACTGCCGAAGAGCCAGGATCGGATGTGAGGATGATTGCACTGACATCTACCGGCTGGAGGGGCCATCCTAGGGGAGGTATTCTGTTCGATGAGGTGAGGACAACTCAGGAAGGAGTTGCTGGATCTTGGATCCGATATGGGTATGTATTTCCTGCTCTGATCAACCTCCAGGCATCTACTTTCATTACCACGTTTTCCATACTGACATCTCCTATATAGCCAGGCCAAGCTAGCAAATATCATTTACGCGACAGAACTATCCCGACGGTACCCCTGTATTCTCGCAGTATCAGTTCATCCAGGAGTTGTAAAGACGGGCCTAGTGACGAACTTGCCACCTATGAAGAAAGCATTTGTGAGCGCGACCAATTGGATACAGGGTATGCTAGAACCTCGTCAAGGTTGTTGGAGCCAGCTCTGGGTCGCAGCTGCCGCGAAGAGAGACGAGCTTGTGAATGGATCCTTCTATATGCCGGTGGGAGTAGAGAGCAGTTCTATGCTCGACAAAACAGCTAAAGACGAGAAGTTGGCCAAGAAGCTATGGGAGTGGACGGATGAAGTTCTGGCAAAGTATTGAGCGTTCAAGATATAAGCACCGTTCACTCGGTCTAACAAAGATCTAAGATTATATTAAGCCTTTTGTACTCCAGCTTCTGATCCGCTCTCCCCATATCCAGAGTGCGACAGGCGCCGGAAGGGCTAAAGCTAAGGTGATAAAAGCCAGCAAACTGTTTCCCCAACCCAGCCCTAAAGCATCATACATATTAGGTGCGAACAGCGGAAATGAGAAACCGCACATTGTCCTCATGAAAGCACCGACGGCAGCCGCACTCGCCGCGTGCCTAGCCTCGTACGCATCCACAACATAGGCCTGTGCGCTTTGAAACGAAATGATCAGGCCCATTGCCAATATGACACAGCCAATATTTGGTACTATCCAGTGTGTATGGGCCTCTGCAGACCAGCCATACATGAACAACCCCGCGGGACAAAGCAGGCCGCCGATGAGCATGGGTGGAACACGCCATTCGGGCTTACCCTCGTCTGTCTTGTATAGAATCTTAAAACGAGCATAGAGCTGCAAGATAGCTTGTCAGTCAGGATGCAGGCTTTTGATGTATGTAAAGTCGACTTGCCTTGTCTATCATTGGATGACTGATTTGTAGGCCAATGACAAAGCCCAGACCAAGAGATAGATAATTCAAACTTGCTACGTCATCATCCATATCATATTGGTCTTCCCAGACACGCGGAAATGTTGAAAGGCTGGACCAGTCAGATAGGAAAACAGAATCTGAATGAAAGGGGTTGTGACACTTACACGAGGTACATCACGCCATACAAGAATGCCCTGTATATGGATGGCGCTTGGACTGCCGGATGACAAAAGAGCATGATGAAAGGCAAGATCAAGCGTCGCCGTACTATTCCCCCAACGCTCTTGTCTGGGTTGTCGTACTCGGTTCTGATATTGGGGTTGCCTGTCTGTTTCCGTAGCCTCTTCGCCCTCTTTCCTAGTAGTCGTGGCGCATACGTTTCTTTGAGAAGGAAAAAGGCAGTCACTTGTAACACAACGTCAAATATGGACGTCGAGTAGAAGATCCAACGCCAATCAGTGTTTTCCGAAATGTAAGCACCGCATATGGGAGCCACGGCAGGGGATATAAATGTTAAGAGACCATAGATTGCTTGACCCTTTCCCCGCTCTTCCTTCCTCCAAGTGTCGGCTAGTACTCCATTGCAGAGCTATACAATTCAAAAGTTATTTATGTTCTTGCAGACATATACCAGCATACTTACTGCTTGGGGAGCGCTTCCTCCAATGCCACTCAGAAAGCGGAATGCGTAGAGTTGACCTTTCGTCTTCGCAAAGGGACAGGCCGTGTTGAATGCAAGGTAGATGAGGTTGGAATATTGTAGGACCGAGACACGACCATATATCTCGGATAGAGGAGCGAGAACGAAGGGTCCTTGAGCAAAGCCAAGCAGGAAGATGGACATGACCAAAGCTTGAGAGAAGCCTTCGGATATGTTAAACTCTTCTCCAATATCCCCGAGTGCTGGGGTAACCATAGTGGATGAAAATGGTGACAAGAAAGTGAAGCACGATACAAGAATGGTAGCTGTCCACTTTCTCTTCCATGACCAGTTGAGTGGATTCTCAGGATCGTGAGGTCCGTTCCAGGATATCTGGTATTGACTGTTAGCAAAAAGCCTTCTATTGGGGCACTGTGGTGTGTCGCACTATCTCTTCATCGTATTCGGTTTTTGCATCCTGAAAGTATTCCTCTGAGCTGAGTTGGTTCAGAGGGATGGACAGCCGTGGATTGAAGGTGGGAGTATCCGGGTCCCGACTTTCGAAATCGAACTTAGGTAGTCGAAGACCTCCTTCCTCCAGTCGTGAAGGATCAAGTGAGTCCTTCTCTGCATTGCGATTCAGCATATGCATCTTCCTGTCTTCTTTTTCAAATAAAGTATCTTGATTAATAACGATAGCTCACAGAACGCATGATGCATGGGCTCCCAGGCACGGTGTCATGTCGCGCATCTTTCCTTTTCTGTTGTCTCAGAAGTCTCTATCATGCAATCGGGCACTTCAGCTATCGGTTTACTTCAACAACCAAGAAATACTAGTGACGACACAGCAAGGCGCAGTTGCTGCACTGCACAAATTCTCGGCACGAGTCCGCTTGTTTCAAATAAAGTAGACGTCTATCCGTTCATTGGTGCGGTGCGGGCCAGATTCCAGCGTAAAGATGGCCAAAGGTAAAAGTGGAGGGCATTGGAACTATGGCTCGCAAAGCTAGGTGGCTGGCTGCGCTATTATCATCGATCCACTAGTCAGGACAAGAAGAAAATGCCAGCGGAGAGACGACGTCAAGTTGTGGCTGATGAATGAAAGCGGCTCCACGACGAAGAGAACGATTGGCGAGTAGGGAGCCAAGAATGTGTTGTTCCTTGCGGTATCAGTCTTGGGGTCTGATAAGAATAGAAAGCAGGCACACATAGCCCTTGACCAAGAAGACCAAGAAGACCAAGAGTGTGGCACTGTTCCGTATCGAGCAAGTCATCGTGTGCCTACGTCGTCCCACTCCCCTAGATCTGTCTCCTTATGGCGTCTTGGCAATTGCTTGGCGGAAACGTCATCTTCCAGAACAGGGATGCAGAGGGCGATCAAAGAGTTCTTCCGATACAGGTACAGGCTGATCTACAAACAACGCGAGAAGCAATGAAAATAGTCTTTTCTTCCACGCCAACCGGCCCCACCGACGACCATCAAGACAAATTCATGATCTGCTGATTGATTTAATACAACGACCCACTGGGCTGAACTCTCAGAGGCAACCCTTGTCCTCTGGTGCCTGGCTGAATGACCTGGAGCATTCTCTAAGCCGCCCGCCCTTCAACGCGGCAACGGAAATCTAGCGCCGGTTCCTGATTGCCGATATCCAACGGATTGACGCATCGATCAGGTTTTCTGAACTGTCCCAGGGATGACGAAACGGCAACAGGCGACTTTGATCTCTCAGTTCCCCGACCTCGAGACCCTATTGTGAGTATCAGTGTGAAAACATCGCTCAAGAATCCCCGTATCTACTTTCACTGCCTCCTTGAAACGCGTAAGTTTTCTATTTCGAGAAACACGTCGCGTGCGCCTATCTTCAGCTGCCAAGCATACCAAGCTTTCACCATCAAGACCCTACGAGTATTTTATACAATAGATCGGCAGGGTCTTTCTTTTGACAGAATCTGGTGGAACTGATCCCCAGTCATCCTTCGCTTAACACTTCGTTCGTTATCAGATTACTAAGTAATCTTTGTCATTCGCTATATCCTCATTAAACATGCATCAACTCTTCGAGTCAAATGAGAGCCTTCCCGTAGCAACGTCAAGCGGCGGGACCAGCACACTGAAGCCACCAAATACTTCTCTATGTCCAAGTCCAGTGACTAGCCGACGGCCGAGTGGCAGCAAGAGCCCTCTCTCGCGTCCACTTCGAATTCTTGTTGCTCCGTCAGGTTTCAAGGAGGCAATAGGACCGGAAGCAGTCGCAGATTGCATCGAGGCTGGACTTAGAAGGATCTACAATAGAGAGGATGGAATCATTCAGAAACTGCCCCTTCACGATGGTGGTGAAGGCTTTTGTCAGGCTCTAGTCTTCGCGCGTGGAGGCGAAATGCATGAGCTCACCGTAACTGGTCCGACTGGCAGGCCAGTCGAGTCACACTTTGGGTTGATTGAAAATCGAGAAACTGCTGTTCTGGACATGGCTGCAGCCGCTGGACTACGTTTAGTCCCTAAAAGCCTACGTGATCCCACGATCACGACTACATATGGAGTTGGTGAACTCATCAGGGCTGCACTCGACACGGGATGTCGCAAGATCATTATTGGATGTGGAGATTCTGGAACATCAGACGGAGGTGCTGGCATGTTGCAAGCGCTGGGTGCCGAATTCAAACAGGTTGATGATACACTAATTCCCAAGGCAAGCGGCGGTGCAGCATTGGCCAACCTAAAGAAAATTAGCCTGGACAATTTGCACCCGAGACTCAAAGACGTTGAGATTCAGGCAGTCTGTAATATCAAGAATGTCCTTTGTGGAGACCAGGGTGTTGCTCGAGTGTATGGTCCGCAAAAGGGGGCGTCCAAAGAGCAGGTCGAAATGTTGTCTTTGGCCCTTGAAAAGCTTGCCGCCGCGGTTCATCCAATTGTCGGAGAAGATATTGCAACCAAGCCAGGAAGTGGAGCTTCTGGTGGTCTAGGGGCTGCGATCATGCTTCTCGGTGGACAGCTCAGGGCTAGGAACGAAGCGATCAATGAGTATTTCGGTATCCATGAGATTCTGGACCAGCACTGGGACTTTGTTTTCACAGCTGAAGGTAGCTTAGACTTTCAGTCTTCAAAGGGGAAGATGACAGTTGAAATTGCGCGCCGCGCACGACAGGCCGGTGCCCAGGTCGTTGCGTTGGCCGGTACCATCGGTGACGGAGCGGATACCGTATATGATGAAGGTATTGAGGCGTTCACCAGCATCCTCAATGGACCGCTGTCTCTAGAAGATGCTATCAGAGAAACAGAAAAACTTCTCAAGGATGCTGCAGAGCGGACGATGAGAATGATTCAAATGGGAATGGCACTTCGAGAGGGAGCGCCTGCTTTTACAGTGCTTGAGAATGAGAGTTTTGAGACATTCCCTCCTGTATCTCAAACGCAACAAGGGCCTGTTCCATCTCTTGTGAAGATTGCAAGAGCCATGACGAGTTAAAGCGCAGTTGGCTCCTTGTCTGCTAGATGCAGATGGGTTTATTATGATTTATGTTGAACGAAGATTTGTGATTTAGCTCAGACAATGAATTTATATGAATACTCTCCCCAACCTCTATCCTGACAAGTGTATAATTTGGAACAGCCTGCTGAATTCAGGCTGAGGGGTGCAGTTCTTCGTATCCGTAGTGAGCTCCTGCTCCTTGCAAGGCTGCTCTTGGAAAGGCGCCATGGAAAGCAATATTGGACCGGGTACTTCATACGCTGATCTTGGAATACTAGATAAGAGTGATGGCGCCGACAGAACTGGACTCGTACCTTGTTTCTTCCTAAAGTTGTCTAGTCAATCCGCCCTACGTCTGTGTAACGAAGTACTGGGAATCTGCCAATACGATTAGCCAAATACACTCGCAATCAACTTGTAGGATATGACAGACCAACCAGTCACGGGTCTAAACCTTTCATAGAAATGCAACGCCATATCGACAAGGCTTTCGCTATCTTCCTTCGGCTAGCTTCCTATGAGCGGTAGTTTCCTGTCTTTATTTTCGGTTGCCAAGCCTCCAACGACGAGCCACCCACCATGGGCAAGGAACTCAAGCCATTTGAGCTCAAGTCGACCTAGCAGTCAGTGATATTATCTATTGGGATAATTTGCCCAATGCCTACCACTTTCATATGAATTGGACCAAGGATGTGAAGTTCACTTTACAAATCTCTACTTCGGAATACGACATCTCAGGGTATCTTAGTTCTAAGCCCAAAGGGCGAATCAAGACTCCGTTGCTATGCAACTTAACAAATGAGGATCAAATGCAGCGTGCATCAAGGTCTTAATTCAAACCACCAGCTGCAGTGGCGGTCCTTCAATCCTACTGAATGTCGGGTTGAGGCAAAATCCGATGGAATCTCCGATACCACTGATACATGCTGTGCAATGCCGGCCGGCCGGCCACATATGGCGCCATGGAACAGTGACCAACCGGATCTTACCAAGCGTTATCGCCGGTTACGCAACCGAAGATTCAGTGGGCAACCCGCCCCGGCGCCCGGCCGAGTGGGGTAATAAAAGGAGGGGAGGCTCCCTTCTGCAGCGAATACTGCTGCTCCTGTTGGTCTGATTATAAGGAAGCACAGAAGTTGATATTGTAGCAAGTCTTTAGGATACATATTGAAGATGGCGCAACAATCGAAATCAGCTTTGAAGATTGTCTTCGGTGCGATGACACTGGGAAAAGAAGGTGACATTCCTACATTGGACAATAGGCTTTTATAATCAAGTAACTGAATACCAGCGCAGGCGCCGAACAAGCACGGGTTCATAAGCTAGAAGATTGCGCTGCAATTCTCGATGTCTTCCAAAAGTTCGGCCATGATGAAATTGACACGGCACGAGTGTATGGAGGCGGAAGCTCGGAGGAGTATCTTGGGCGGCTGAACTGGCAGGGTCGAGGCATCATTATGGACACCAAGCTTTCCCCACGGAAGAAAGCACTCATTCCAGGCGCGCGGACTTACACACACAAGGCAGCCGACCTCCGGCCTGCACTACTACAGAGTTTGAAGGCTCTCAATACAGACAAAGTGAGCCAGAACGATCATCTCCTGACTGTTTTCATCTTCGAGAATGTTGCTGACACAACAAAGGTTGATATGTGGTATCTCCACGCCCCAGACCACGACACCCCGTACGAAGAGACACTTAGAGAGGTCAACAACCTGTATCAGGAAGGATATTTCAAGCGCTTCGGTATCAGCAACTATGCAGCTTGGGAGGTGGCGCAAATATGCGAGTTGTGCAAAGCCAATGGGTGGAAGAAGCCCGATGCCTACCAGGGGGTTTACAATGCGTTGCACCGAGCAGTTGAGCCCGAATTATTCCCTTGCCTAAGGTTTTACGGCATTGCGTTCTATGAGTTCAATCCATTGGCAGGCGGTTTCTTGACCGATCGATATCAACGCAACACTGCCGAGCACGAAGAGGGTAGTCGATTCGATCCGGCGAGGAATCAGGGCCAGAGTTATCGTGGGAAATACTGGAATGATGTGTATTTTGACGCGCTCGATATAATTCGACCGGCAGCGAAGAAACTGGGGTTGACAACGGCGGAGGCAGCTGTGCGCTGGGTTAATCATCATAGCCTAATGAAGAGGGAGCACGGCGATGCGATCATCATCGGAGCCAGCAGCGCACAGCAATTAGAGGAGAACCTCACGAATCTCGAGAAAGGCCCATTGCCTGATGAGCTGGTCAAGGCATTAGACGAGGGCTGGGCAATTGTAAAGGGAAGCTGTAAGCCGTATTACCACTGAGCAGGACAGAGTGACTTCTTTCAGTAAGTCCTGTCAGTCAACTATCGCGTCTCTGCCAAGCGCGTCGAGTATGTCTCAATTGACTCGATTGACGCCGGGAGGAGGCGAGGAGCCAGTGCCTTAGATATTTGAGTTACTGTCGGCTCTGTCCCGCATCGCACGCCGCTGCGCGCGGCGAGTCAGGCTCTTCAGCTTTTGAGAGCCGGAAACCCGAGTCAAATCTAGTTAATAAAAAGCCTTGCTATTAGTTCCCTTTGGAAGGCAAAACAATACGTAAAAAGCTTTGAAGAACTCATGCTTAATTCCACATATATGCGGATCGGTTATCTCTTATTGGGCATAGCGTGCGGTAACACCGTTGCTTGAATCGTCCTGCCTGTACAGTCCTTAGTGTATCGTTCGCTGATGACGTCTGACCTTGCATGGGAGGCGCTGAAACAGCCAGGACAGGCCGAAGTGACCCCTGCTGGTGCTGTAACCATCTCCGGCTTATCTCGCGCCGTCAGATTGCGCCGTCGAATGACAGCGGCCGTGATTCTTTTGCGCCCCCGCGTTCCCGCTTGCGCCAAGTCGATTGCTGGTGGAAGTCGGCAGTATTTTGCAGGAGACAGTCTTACCATGCTGCAAAAGTACGACATGGGCATCCTTGACCTCACTCCATGTCTCTCCACAGCCTGCAGAGAAGCGGCGCCGGCGGGCACTGAGACATTTTTCACGGGTAGGTTGTATGGTGGGTGGGTAGGTCTGTAAGTAACGTCGGTATGCGGTACGGTACCGTGGTATTAATGTCGTCGAGTCCCTGATCGACACAATGTCACGCTTTCCCAGCTCTCTCCCTCTTATCCTCGTTTCTACTAGTCTGGATGACAGTGTAGTATCATGTCTTCCGAGATACACCACCATTCTAGTGCCGGCAGCGGCACGGTCGATGAGAAGAAGGCTTCCTATGACCAGGATGACCTCCGTGAAGGCCTCGTCGAGGTCTCTGGCAACGCAGACTCGTTGAAGCGCCATCTCGGCAACCGCCAGATCCAATTGATTGCTATTGGCGGAACTGTTGGTACTGGTACGTGACCCAGAGAACGATGCGTCTAATAGCTATGAGCTTGGCATTCCATGCCGATGGGGATCTCATGAGGACCTTCGCTGACTAGGCTAGGTTTGTTTGTGAGTATTGGAAGCGGTCTCATGAACGGCGGGCCAGCGAGTCTCTTCATTGCCTACACCTTCTACTCATGCCTCGTCGGTCTCGTCAACAATTGCATGGCGGAGATGGCCATCTATATGCCAGTCTCTGGTTCCTTCATCCGATTCGCTGGAAAATGGGTTGACGAGGCCTTTGGCTTCATGTCCGGCTGGAACTTCTTTCTCTACGAGGCAACACTCATCCCATTTGAGATCTCGGCCCTCAATCTCGTTCTCACCTTCTGGCGGGACGACATTCCTGTGGCTGCTGTCTGTGCGGCTTGCATCGTCTTATACGGCGCCATCAATGTGTTCGCTGTCAAGTACTATGGTGAAGCAGAATTCTGGCTGTCTAGCGGCAAATTCCTACTCATTCTAATTGTCTACTCATTCACCTTCGTGACGATGGTCGGAGGCAACCCGCAACACGACGCCTACGGATTTCGATACTGGAACAACCCCGGCGCATTTGCCGAGTACATTACAACTGGCGCACTGGGGCGCTTTCAAGGATTTTTAGCCGCGCTCTGGTCTGCGGCGTTTACCATTGTGGGACCGGAGTATCTCGCCATGGTGGCAGGCGAGGCACAGAGACCGCGCTTATACCTGAAGAAGGGATTCAAGACGGTATACTGGCGATTCGGCTTCTTCTTCATCGGCGGTGCGCTTTGCGTTGGTGTCATTCTTCCATACAACGACCCGACTATGACCGAGAACGCTGGCGCGGGCACTGCAGCTGCCTCTCCGTATGTGATCGCCATGCAGAACATGGGCGTTGATGTGTTGCCGCATATCACCAACGCGCTGCTTGTGACCAGCATCTTCTCCGCCGGAAACGCATACACCTATTGCGCGATGCGGTCCCTCTACGGCCTCGCTTTGGAGGGTCAGGCGCCCAAGTTCCTGCGCAAGTGCACCAAGAGCGGCATCCCGATCTACTGCTACTGCGCGACCATGTTCTTCCCACTGCTGTCGTTCCTGTGCGTCTCGAACGGCTCCGCGCAGGCTGTCACCTGGCTCGCCAACCTGACGGAGGCGTCGCAGCTCATCGACTACATGATCATGAGCACCACCTACATCTTTTTCTTCCGCGCGATGAAGGCGCAGGGCCTCGACCGCCGCACACTCCCGTACCGTGGCTGGTGGCAGCCGTACTGCGCGTGGGTCTCGCTGGTCCTGATGACGATGATCCTCGGCTGCTACGGATACGCGACCTTCCTGCCCGGGTGGTGGGACATCGGTGACTTCTTCTCCTACTATACCATGGTGTTTGTCGCCATTCTCTCCTATGCCGGTTGGAAGGTGATCAAGAAGACCAAGGTTGTCAGCCCGCTGGAGGCCGACTTGGTGTGGGACAAGCCCATCATTGATGCCTATGAGGATTCTTTGAAGACAAAGCCCGAGGGCTTTTGGAACGAGGTCCTACAGATGTTCCGTCTCAAGAAGAAGAAGAATGAGCCCGTCGAAGCTATTTAGAGACATTTAGCGTGCAGATACGCGATAGATACCCAGTAACATATAAATATACCGTGTCTCACAAAGATCTGTGCACTTGCTGGTGGCTGCGCAAGAGTGTACAATGATATGGCGAGGTTAAAATTGAATGGGCCTCGTGATCGATAGTCAAGATGAATGTACATGGGCTGAGGACTCGGCCCGTACCCCGGTTACGGGCAATGGGTGGAGACTGTGGGGAGTTCCGGAAGATAAGCAGGTGGACTTTATAAAAGGGAGCCCACATGAACACTGGGCCATTCAATGTGCATCCAAATCATATAATATTTGTCCTAATGTCTACCGTGGTATAGCGGGGGCATTTCCCCTGATGCAATCCTCTATATGAACCTAGACGCCGGAGTGGTGATACTCTTTATCACCTAAGCCAGTATGTACCAGTTGCATCGACACTTGGCCGCCACCGCAACCATATCCTGATCCTGTTTTATTATAATACGCCTGATCCTCCGATGGAGAGTCTTCAATTAAGCTTATGCCACCTCAAAACCTCTAGATCTTCTTCAACTTGAACCCGGCCTGCACATACCTCGCGATGAGGAACACCACTACACTGGCAGCCATGGCGCAGCCACAGAACAGCTGCAGACCCAAGTAGTCGCCATGTTGGGAGCTGACAATCGCGCCGGCGATCGGGCTGCCGGTCAGCGCGCCGAAGCTCTGCACCGCGAAAGCCGTGCCAGTGCGGATGCCGATTTGTCTGATGTCTGAGATCTGCGCAATGAGCGTGGGGCCCAGACTGATGAAGCCTCCAGAGCTGAACCCGAAGAGGATTGAATAGACGATGATGGCGGCAGCGTTCTTGCCAGGGATCCAGAGCGCGAGGGTGATGATGGCGCTCAAGGCGGTGATGAGGATCATGACATTGTATCGGCCAAAGCGGTCGGCGAAGATGCCTGGCGCAATACGTCCAACTATCGACACGGCGTTGATGATAGGCAGCAGGTACGGCACTAGGGAAGGGCGCACGCCGACCTGGGCGGCTTGCAGAAGGATGTAGTTGAAGGGCAGGAACATGCCCCAGAAGAACAGGAAGCATGCCGCGACGGTGAGCACGAAAGCGGGCTCCTTGAATCCGGCGAGATATTCAGATAAAACCAGCGGCTTCGGACGCGGTGGCAGACGCGATCGAACGGTTAGACATGAGATGGTTAGGAGGCCGAGGAACAGGAAGGCAACTGCTCGAATGGCCCAAGGGAAGCCGTTCTTGGGGATCACTGAGGAAGCAAAAGTCAGTACGGACGATGAGAGAGTAGATGCAGGGTGAACGAACTGTGATTCATCATAATTGGAAGGACGACACCGCCAAGAGAGGACCCGGAAACCATGATACCAAAGGCGGCGGCACGGCGCTTGAAGAACCACGAGACTACCGACGACATGCATGCATTAAAGACGGCCGAAGAGCCAACAGCAGCGACAACGCCCTGCGCCAGGAAGAATTGATAATACTCTTTGGAGAGCGAGACCATCATCAACCCGAACACGTAGAAGATTGTGCCAATGATCAGCAGCCACCGGGGGCCGTACGAGTCGAAAAGCCGACCAAAAACGACGCCGCAGAAGGTCATACCAAAGACCTCCATCGACGGAATCCAACTAATCGTCGATTGGCTGTAGTTGCTTAGAGGGCCTGAGACATAGTACTCCTGGAACACACCAATGCAGTTGATGAGACCGAACGTGCAGAACAATCCGCACCAGCCGCCGAACACAACAAGCCACGCCTGGAAGCCACCATCCGGGAAGTCGGCGGGATTGATGCCGGGAGGAGGACCGACTGGTTGCGGTGGATTCACGCCGCCCTTCTCAAGATCGGCCTCGACGACATTTTCCGGGTCGGGGTAGATATTGGCCTCCGTCTCCTCATTCTGCGACGGTATCCTCTCTATTGAAGGACGCTTGTTAGAGGACACGGGTGCAGTGTACGGTGCGCCATCGATCTTCTCCTCGTCCCCTGTCCTGCTGGGAACCGTGCCGTTATGGGACTTCTCGTCCAGCGTCATTGACGAGTCTGAATGCCGAGAACCGGGCATTGTCCCAAAAGACTGTGTCGTTATTCCTTGATCTGCCTCTCTGATAGAAGTGTCTATCTACAAAGAGACACTGCCAAGCAGACTGACAGGTCCCTGGATCTTTGTGGCTTTTCGGGAGCAAAATAGCCAAGCAACGGGCCGCTACAGAGGCTATATTGACAGTGCAGCAAATGAGAGCGGGGGAATGAACAGGGCAACGGGTGTCAGTGGCCTGTATTCAACGATGCTTTCTGCAGCAGATTCATCAAAATTGGCAGGAAGCCCAAGTGTTGCAGCAAGAAACGAAAAGAGGGAGACCAGGTTTGAAGCTACGAGCTAAATGCCAAGTAGCGAAGATGTCGTATCACGGTCGATGAGGCTCAACACCATGAAAGCCAAGGGGGCAGTTAAATAATAATAAAGGAAATTGAAAAATCACAGTCCTCGGAGCTACGAGCGTGATGAGCAACTAAGCCCGATGATACCATGCATGGGGAATGACACTAGGGTCCCCCCTACTGGTATTCTAAAGTAGATTCGTCACTTTCCCTCGCCCGCCGCCCGCCCGTGCTCGCGACTATTTCCAGTGACTTTGACCTGGACTGCGACTGACTGTCCTCGGCCTCTAGCACGTCAGAAAGATTGACGCGAAGCCGCCGCCCAGGGTGGTGCGGTTCCAGGGGGGGAACGTTAGATTGTAACAGGCTGCCGGATGGAGCAAGAGAATATCTCCGACATCCACCATGACTATAATAACCGTGGGAGCCAATCTCACCACCAAGATCTGATTGACTCGGCCGGCGCAGTGGAGAACAGGCCACTGAGGCCAACGCTATTTCCCCAGACAAGCAGCTGAACGAGTGGCTGTACTCCCTCTCGACACAGGTCTCAGGTCGCTGCAATCAACGCCATATGACTGCTCATAATTTTCATGCTTCATATGCTCGCCCAGCGTCGCGAATGCCCCCCCTGCCCAACTAATTCATGTGACCGCGATGAACCCAGCGCCGTGGACTTCATGTGCGCCACGGAGAGTGCGGCGTTGGCAGATTCACTCATTCATTGATCATGTAGCACAATCTTACCACCGTCACCCACCACCTTGCAGCCTTCTACCAGGTCGGGATAGTGCAGTATGGGACCTGATTGCTTCCCCAGACAAGCCCAGACCGCTCGGGCTTAAGGTGAGGCAATGCGAAAGCGCGAAGGGCCGAGGTGGGGGTCAGCTCCAGAGTGAATGGCCCATTGGGCGTGCATTTTTTGGCGTGAGATTTCCTACGGCAGCAAAAAGTCCAGAGTCCGAAGTCGAATGTGGACCTACTAAGATACAGGGCTGAGAGGTACGAAAGTACTGCATAGTACCGCCGGCCGCCCCTAGAGAGTCGGAGACCGAGCCATTGGATATCCTGTCTGTCAGGGTTCAGTCTCAACAAGTGTGACAACTGGCGGGCTGATGTGCTTCATTAGTCAGTCTCTATCTGTCTCCCACTCGGCTCGGAGGTGATGAAAGCTCCCGGTTGCATGCTATACGATGTCGTCGACAGAAGCTTAGATCCTTTTATGGATCTTATCAATCGATCTGGCGCGGGATGGGACGGCTGACAAAGGAAAAAGTACGCGAACCTGCTCGGCATTGGCGCGTAAGACCGATTCTTTCTTACACAGTACGGCGACGCTCACAACTGTATGCGAGCCGAAATACACGGCACACGTCGATGATGTATGTCAATAAGGGCCACAAAGTCTGACGCATTGAGGTGATGAAAACGCGTAATGGTCCACGGCAGCGCGTTGTGCTCTGAAACTGACAAACGATAAATCATCCGTCACGATAACTTTTGTATACGCAAGGCTGTCATGCTTCGAGGCTTTCAAGCTGTCCGTTCGCATAGGTAAACAGATGTGTCGGACGTCCAGGCTCAGAACGTCCCTTCACGGGTTGGCCGATCAGTTTGAGAGACCTTCTTAGTATATGCTTGACTATGTCTGGAGTCGTTATGTTCCATTTCTGTGTTGGTACAAAGGAATTACATGCTTGGTGGATGACTGTCAACCAGCCAATATGGATGTCTACGTCCGCCGGATGGTCCACCTCAATGGACGAAATCCTTCAGGTCTTTTGATTCCTCAAAACGAACTTTCCCGTCCTTGCCAACCGTGGCAACGTGGATTGCTACAGGCTTGTCGGCCGCGCTTGATGGCGCCCCCTGGCCTGCACTGCCCGCGTCGAGCTTCTTCGGCGACACGGCGAGCTCCACCGCCTTCGGCACCACGCCGGCCTCCGAATCCGCAATCTCATTGACATCTTCCTTGGCTAAAACATCACTCACGCGAACTCCTCTGCTCGACATGAGGATTGTTGTGGGCCCCTTGAATTGCAGGAAGAGGCGATCGCCCCAGATCGACTTGCGCGCCGTTGTTCGCAGGCCGAAGAGTAGTCTAGCGAGAAACTTGTAGGTATCTGTATCGCGCATCGCCTTCCAGAATCGACTCAGACCCTCGGGCACGAGTCTCGGCGGTATCGATGGTATCTGCAGACGGAGGCTCGAGCTCTTGAGGCGGAAGGGCAGCGGTGGGTTTCGATTTACAGAGTATGCAACCACATGACTGGGGTGCACCACCAGCTCCTCCCCTTCTCCAAGAGTAACTGAATAGATCTGTCCCGGCGCGGCAAGCGCAGCCAGACCCCGGCCTGTGAGGTGCGAATTGCCCCAGTGTGCCAACGACAGCCCTCGTTGTATGCGCGGTGCGATGCTGAGGGTATGGCCTGTCCATGCGAGGAGCGCATTGCGCTGGGCGACGTTCCAATCTGTAGTTCCGTCAAGGTGAAGGATAGTGAAGGTCGTGTTTGGCGACTTTGTAGCTATGAGGGCGGTGATGGGGGAGGTCGAGGAGATGCGCTGGTAGAGAAAGGGCATTCCCAGGAGCGCATGGCGGAAAGGAGTGAGAAGAGACAGTGTCGATTGCGCCTAGATGAGCGCTCACGTTAGATTTTCCATTGTCACAATGCCAATTGAATAGGTTTCTGCCCACATTCTGAACCTTGCCCGCAACAGTGACCAATGTGCCCCGGCGGGTATAGAGCTTCTGCGATGCGGATAGCGTCACGGACAGCAGGGAGTATGGCGAGCCTAAGACTTCGAATCGAGCATCTGGGTTGCAAAGAGTGCCAATTAGCATCCAATAGCCTCTGTGCCTTGCCTTTGAGGAAGCCCTTACCTGCAGAGTCCCTGGCCAAGTCAGCGGGAGCTCCAAAAGCATCCGCTCCCACCTTCGGCGTCTCTGTGGTTGGAGATGCGCTGATCTGGATGGAGCGGCATTGCCAGCAGACATATCGAGGCCTCTTCCAGGGCAGAGCGCCCCTTGCCAGCGGCAATCGACCGCGCATCCTTGGGGCTTGGGAAATATGGCTGGTCGCTCCGGGGATCGTGATGGAGGCCGGGCCGGTTGTCTGGATGTTTTAATGCGACAAATTCCGATGATCTTGAAAATGATAGAATCAAGCCACACGCCGGCTGAAGCCACACGTGATAGCACCCCACTACCTACGTAATCTTGGGGCGCACCCGCAGTAATCAGCCACAGCTACCCAGGTCCACTAGCTTACTATGCAGTAAATGCTTAGGGAGGAGCTACAGTGGCCGTTGCTAGTGGCAACGCACCAAACAGCCCCCTGCAAAACACGCCGCAATCCACTAACATCATCAACCACGAACAGCTTCGCACTACAGCCAAAATCAAGCGGAAGCATCGTCGGCGTCGTTTACTAACCAGACAGCATTTTCTTCTTCTTTTCTCTCCTTTTCTGCTTCTCATTGCCTCTCTGTCCTCTCATGACACCGTGATCGCCAATTGGCTTGCCATTGATCGATCAATTGACATCAGATCACCAGAGACTCAACAATGTCTGTCCGAGTAGTCGCCAGGATACGACCGCTCCTCAACTCGGAGCTGGACAAGGACACTATTGTCTCTGCGGACAGCACCGAAGACGGCCGTCATGCTACTCTCGTCAAGATCCCAAACCCCAAGAATGAAGCCGAGGAGTTCTCCTTCGCGTTCAACAGCGTCTACGACCAGGAGACGTCCCAAGAAGAGCTCTTCAACGCCGAAGGCACGCCCTCACCCTCCAGACCATACCGCCATGGATACGCCATCACATTGCTAACTTCCCTGCTGCAGTCTCGCCTCACCTGAAGGCTCTCTTCCAAGGCTTTGACGTGACAATCTTTGCCTACGGTGTCACCGGTACCGGCAAGACCCATACCATGCGGGGAGGACTGAAACTGGCCGAGCGAGGCGTCATCCCCAGGCTGCTGAGCAACGTGTTCCGCCGTGGCAAGAAGATTGCAAAGGACTCGGGGGGCGAGACCGCTGTCGATGTTGCCCTGTCCTACTACGAGATCTACAACGACAAGGTGTTCGACCTCCTCGAACCCCCCGAGAAACGAACCCCGTCGGGACTTCCTCTACGAGAGGCAAATGGCAAAACACAGGTTGTTGGGCTGTCCGAGCGGTCTTGCATGGATCTGAAGGACTTTGAGAGGCTATACATTGAGGCAAACAACAACCGCGTCACGGCAGCAACGAAGCTGAATGCCCACAGCAGTCGGAGCCATGCGATCCTACGCGTCAAAGTAACGCAGACAACCGGAGACATGGTCCTTGAGAGCACTGCTTCAGCCATTGACTTGGCTGGATCAGAGGACAACAGACGGACAGACAACGGCAAGGAGCGCCTCATCGAGTCTGCTGCCATCAATAAGAGCTTGTTCGTCCTGAGCCAGTGCATCGATGCCATCTCGCGCGGTGATAAGCGTATCCCCTACAGGGAATCCAAGATGACGCGCATTCTGTCACTTGGCCAGAACAACGGCATCACAATCATGATACTCAATCTTGCCCCGATTCGAAGCTACCATCTTGATACCCTTAGCAGTCTAAACGTCAGCTCCCGGGCGAAGAGGATCGAGGTCCGAGAGATCGAGAACGAAGTAGTCTTCAAGCAGCCGCCCAGGTCAAACTCCTCGCTCACTGGCACAACCATGCAGAGACAGCCTTTGCGACCGCTTGCAAACGCTCATAACGTCCATACAGGAACCCTTGCAGCTAAGATCGTCGCTGATAAGGACAAGCCCGTCAAGGCTTTCTCGGTGTATACCGACCGCTCCAAACCTGCTACAACACCACGGCCCGCTACCGTTCATGCCTCGCTACAAGTCCGTCGCTCCAACTCCAACAAGCGGCCATCCGATTCCAATGACCAAGCCGCCCGCCCCTCGAAGCTAGCACGCCCTTCCATCCCAGCCCCAATGGTGCGATCTCATCCGACGGGTCTTCCCGCCCAGCCTCCTTCCATCTCCGCCGAGCAGATTGAGGCCATGGTAGAACGCAAAGTGCAAGAGATTCTCGCCTCCCGCGCCGCACAAGCATCGCAACTCGAAACGCCCGCCCCACAACAGTCCATGGCAAACGAGATCAGCGAGGCAGTGCAAAAGCGGCTGGATGCGTTGGAGCGTAGGATTGATGACGGGCGACAAGACGACGCACGCTCAGATGGACTGCGCTTCCTGCTCTTGGCGCGGCAGCAGAAGGAGAAGGGCGAGGACGAGGCCGCGTTGAAATACTACGAGATGGCCTTGCCGTACTTCCCTGGTCAGGCGAAACTGCTTGGCAAGATTGAGAGGCTGCGGACAAAGCTGGCCGGGATGAGCGGAAGCGCCAATGATCCCAGCTCGGCTCTCGCGGGAATGAACTCTCAGGAGTCAGCCACCAGCAAGCCACGAGCGCAGAAGAGGCACCCGAAAATGGCCGTACTGGATGACGATCATGACGATTCGTATCACGATGGCGGTGATGCTGATGTGGATGACGAGAGCTTTGTCGGTCGGTCTCATGCAAAAGCGAGCCGGAAACCGAAAGTGAAACTGGCAAAGTCGATCATGGCCGGCGACTCTGATGATGCAATGACACCACGCAAACAACAGCTACTCAACATTATCAACTCTCGCGATCTTGGCGCCATCAAGGGGCTCCATGGTTTCGGTGCGAAGAAAGCCCGCGATCTGGTCGACTACCTGGATCTCATGGGCGATGACGAAGGTGGGCGTATCGAGTCGATGAATCAGTTGCGAAGCGTGCCCGGCATGGGCGGTCGCACGCTCGAGAGAGCTTATGAAGGTCTAGTGAGCGCGATATAATACAAGCGACATTTGCCGTATCCCACTATCCTGGGAAGAACAGGCTGGGGAGCATATTCTGGATGGTGCATTGCATGGCGTTGTCGGAGTCGAAAGGTTTATAGGAACCATGGTATACAAGGATAAATGTACGATTGTTTGTGTTGTTTATAATACCATCATGTTACGGCATAAGCCGTGGTCGACTCAATGTATGTCCTCCGTGCTATCGTGACCGAACCATTGACCGTAATGAATTGGGTATGTGCAACTTCCAACGTGTTCTCCCGAAATTTTCTTTGTCACATAAGCCTGGTCGAAGCAATGTCTCTTTAATTCTAAGGACATTTCTACTGACTGTCAACAGTATAAAAGCTTCCAGCCTTGCTGCCGTCCACTGCCTCGACTGTCATTCTGTCCACTCCACTGTTCTTTTCCATACGCGACCTGTGATGACACGCTCAAGAGTAGAATTGGAAGCTACACTATTCACGCTGTCTATTGCCTAGTTGACTCTATCCAACGACGTCTGTCGAGCAGCTGAGGTCGCCAAATTTTAGTGTAATTCAAATCGGCGAGTTCCCACGGCGTCTACAGAATTGAAGATGGTCGAATTCTCTGCAGACCAGAAGTTGTAATCGGTTACTTCTATGAGACTCCTTGATTGACTTGTTATCTATCCGCACTCGATTTATCTAGATTTACTGGTCAAGATTCTTCCCGGAGACATATTTTCCTTGAGGGACAAAGACGCGGTGACTTTTCGGACAGTTCCACAACTCGGAAAGAAACACACTTCAAAGTCGTGATACAAGAAAACGCGGTATAAGGAGGCAGCTAAAGTGTGATTAGAGTAGAAAACTGAATAGAACGAGAACAAAACAACAATATAGAGCACTCATTCTGTCCAAATGGCCTTCAGACTTGTAAATACCCCTCGATTTGCTCCCTACGAGCGACTATCACCTTCTCAGCTTCAAGATGAGTTAGCAAACAAATCAGTCTTAATCACAGGCGGCGGCAAAGGAATTGGCGCTGCAATCGCGAAATCGTTTGCCGAAGCTGGAGTATCTCGCATTCACATATCCGGTAGAGACCAGAAGAACCTCAACGCCACCGCTGACGAGATCATCTGCGCGTTTCCTGCCGTCCAAGTGGTCTGTCATGTCACAGACATTGTCTCAGCGTCTGACGTCGCCGAGCTATTCCAAGATATTGGCACAGAGTCGCCAGACGTTCTGGTCAACAATGCAGGCTACATGCCCAACGCTTGCCCCTTTGCCGAAGCCGATCTACACGACTGGTGGCGTGGCTTCGAGGTAAACATCCTCGGCACTGCGCAAGTCGTCCAAGCATTTCTTCGGCATCGCCGCGCCAACTCGCAGCAACGAGACCAACTGCTGCCTCCCGCTGTCGTGCTCAGCCTCAACACAGCCGCGGCGCTTAACTACCCCGTCCCATCCAGCACCTCCTACGCCTCAAGCAAGGCGGCCCTCGCCCGCTTCAACGAGCTCCTTGCTGTCGACGTTCCTGAATCCGAAGCGCGTTTTGTGGCGCTTCATCCCGGCGTCGTCAAGACGGACATGTATGACAGAAGCCCCGGTGCACACCTCGCACCGGTAACGGAGGCAAAGCTGACTGGAGATTGGGTTGTGTGGGCTGCGAGCAGGGAGGCCGACTTCTTGGCTGGGAGGTTTGCATGGGTGAATTGGGACGTGGATGCGTTGGTTAGCAAAAAGGAAGAAATCATTGAGGGAAATCTTTTGAAGACGGATTTGAAGGAGGAAAAGTGGCGAACAGAACTTTGAATAATGCCAGATCTGCTTCGAACACCTTGTTGTCTCTGAACACGCAAAAAGCAAGAAAAAGGACAACCGCGCAACATCTTCTCTCTGAACTCATAATATTGTATTAGAAGATATTCATACGAGCATCATGTTTTGATGATAGGGAAAATCCACCAGCTAAATACTAACTATACATAAGACGAATTCACCGTTTCATTAAGCGAATGAAGCTGTGTATCAAGTCGATCGAGAACCTTATAGGTGTCCTTATGAGAAGTTGCCGTCGCCACTACATCTCGGAGTGTCCCAGCAATTTCTATATATTTGCGAACACGGTCTTGCACATCCGTTTCACCACTCTCTGCGCTCCCACTACTTGGAAGCAGCTTGAATCTTGTCATACTACCAGGACGTGCTTGAAGCAGCTCTTTGCCATGTGTGCATGTCCAGAAACAGACTCCGGCACAGATGTTACGCAAGATCGATGGCGCCATGTCGACCAAGGAATGCTGCGTGTTGTCTGGGCCCTGAACGCTATACTTTCTGCTCCATTCAGATACCTCGACGACTCGATGAGCAACGCGCAGTGTCTCATACTCAACACGGTGGGCAACCATTTCCGCCTCGAAAGTCGATTCGAGTGAAATGCCATATCTATCGACACAGTCCTCTATCTGCATATAGAGATTGGCTTCTAAGAACAATAGCACTGTGCGATGAAGCAGGATCGTTTGGCTTGTCTCTGCTGAAGCTAATGCCGTGTGCTCTCTGACTGATCTCGGCTTCTCCGCGTCAATAAGCTGTGTTCTTAGATGTTTCGGGCAGCTCTTATGACGCCAGTGATCGAGCTGATCATAGATTGACAGAATATGAGTGGGTTTGACACCTTTGCGCCGTACCGTGTGATTACACAGCAGCTGCATTATCTTCCGAGCTATGATAGCTAAGACAAGTATCGCGTCTAGGTAGCCTCCATCGCCTTGCAAAGGGATCTTCTCTGCAAGGCCATCATCGTCATCTGGGATACGGGATAGACTCTTGCAATCCAAGCTATGAAAAGCATCTAGCCCATAGACATGCCAAAATAGAAGTGTACGGCGCTCCTTTGCCCGTGCCAGCATTCCTGATGAGACTGAATTTGTTGATCCGTGGTCCTGTATTTGAGACTGTAGAATCATCAAAACAAGAGAGTCGTGGTTGAAAAATAGCCGTTCCAGGTGCGATTGAAGTGATGAGCGATTGCTATCATCATATTCGAAATGAACCATGAGTGCTAATGCCTCAAGATCGTCCAAACGCATCACACCTCCGCTAGAGCCTACTTCCTGAGCTCCCAGGAATACATCTTTGAACCTCGTTGCGAGGCGCTGCTGGATCTCCCATTTGTCAGCCACCTCTAGAAAGGGTATGCCACGGCAAGCAATGGCACAGACAAGGGCATCGCTACACCGATCGGCTTCGAAGTCTTGCCAGAATGCATCTTCCAAAACAACTGGTAGAGAAAGAGCTGCGAGGTCGAAGTATGCATGCAATGCTCCGAAGAAAGTGTTGGAGTTGAGGTTGCAACTCTGCCAGTAACTCTGGCGGTCTGGAGTATCAGGATGAGGGGTGGTAATGAGCTGATGTTGCCGTTGGTCACTCATCTGATCTCCCGCAGCAGCCGATACATCTCGTTGATTCGGCATGACGGGTGCGCTGCCCCAACATGGCGATTCGTATTCCGTGACAAAGATCTCATCCAAGAAGAAAATGCTGTCGGAGCATAGGTCGAAAGGGGAGGCGTCCAGAAACGGGAGATATGGTAGTTCATCTGCAGGAGTTGTTGTAGCCTGTGTTGTCTGTGAAGCTGTTGGAGGAATGGACGAGGAACTGATACTATCATGTGGAGAAAATGAGGTTGTGCTTTGTTCGGCTACATTGCCATCCACGGCCACCTTCTGAGCATTCGCCTGTCGCCGTCGGCGAACACGGATATCATCAGTCTCATCGAGACGGCATTCGACTTCCCGTAAGTCACACTGGGAACACCCCGAGTGGCCCTCATTAGCGCGG
Source organism: Phaeoacremonium minimum UCRPA7 (assembly GCF_000392275.1). NCBI lineage: Eukaryota > Fungi > Ascomycota > Sordariomycetes > Togniniales > Togniniaceae > Phaeoacremonium > Phaeoacremonium minimum. The sequence continues at coordinate 66,216 of NW_006921198.1, read as the reverse complement.
GACGAGCGATCGCATTTTATCTTTCGCCGATGGCAAAAGTCACACGATCCTCGCTCTACTCCTCGCCTGAGCCGCATTCTTGGCATTTAGAAGTCGTGGACTCCGCGGTTTCTGGATCTGTGTTCTTGTGGCCCGGCTTGGGCAATGGGGAATTTGCGGGAGTTATACGGGAGTGGCGTAGGAGCTGACATGTATACTCTCGGTGACGGCTTAGTGACGGCTGAGCGGGCATTATGCGGCGAAAAGACGGGAATATTGCGGCGATAGGCAACGGCCAAGGTGAAGTGCTCTACCAAGGAGGGACGAGTACATAAATCAAATCGCAGGAAAATCAAAGACTATCCAATGAATTTTCCTTTGTAAAGGTTCTTTGTTATTATTAACTTTTGAATTGATCCCTCCTACGATCATGAACAATACTGCGAGCGAGATACCGCCAAATGGCGTTGGTGCGCTTCCATTTACACCGCAATACAAGACAAATGCCGCTTTCGTAGCCATTTTCACCATTCTTCTACTTGTACAGACCCTTCTCACAACTCGAAGTCGCCGTTATTATGGCTATGCATTTGGAATGCTTAGTGGTCTGCTATTGGAGCTATTAGGATATGTTGCTAAAGTCCAGCTGTCTCATAATCGATTGAACAAGAATGCATACATCATGTGAGATCCGTTACAATTGCGAGTATCCGCGCGAGGTAATATCTAACATAAATCGCGCCTACAGGTACATTATCGGCTTGACCTTAGGCCCTACATTTCTATCATCATCATTGTATCTTGGCATAAGCAAGTTTCAGTTGCGACTCAAAGAAGCCCGCCGCTCGAGGATTGGCCCCCGGCTCTTCGCAACATTATTTATCCTTGGAGACTTCCTTTGCCTATGCTTCATTGGTGTAGGTGGCTCTCTTGCAGCCATCTACGCCTCGAACCCGATCGGTGTGGATCTGATGATCGCTGGATTAGGAACCCAAGTTCTCTTTACAGCAATCTTTTGCGTTGTTGTTGTAATTACGTACCTAAAATTGCGGGAGAATTTAGTTCAAGTTGAGATATATCGTCTCATACTTTTGAGTAAGTCGCCGGCCCCGCTCAGGAGCTACCATTGAGTCTATGAATTGCTACTGATAATGATATAGGTGTTGCTGCTGCGTGTCTTTTGATTCGTTCTTGTTGGCGGGTAGCAGAGCTGAATGACGGTTTCAATGGACCCCTGGCATCTAAAGAGAAGATATTCATTGCACTTGACAGCTCTCCAATGACCATGATGTCTATTATCCTCACCGTACTCCATCCGAAGCTCTGGTCTCAAGACAGCCACGTTGAGTTCAAGACATCCAAAGGTGGTTTTTGCTAGGGCTAGACGGCTTCTTTTTTTCGGCAATTTTGGTTGTGAGCATGATCATGGAAATTTAATAGCTCAAGCTAAGTAGACGCTATTCAGTTAAGATACAAGAATTCAAGTATCTTCTTTACGAACTATACATAGACCAAATTGCAATTTGTGTCTCGACTGCTGTATGACTGAAGTCAAGCTGATATGTGGCATCTGGTTGATTACTTGTGATTGGTTGTTTCCATTGTGGGTCGTGATAACAAAGGTGGTGGGGATTCTGAGTGATGAGCTTCATGGGTCCTTATCGCTCAGCACTAGGCGCCCCCTCACAAGATCATCTTCATCATGTCACCGTTGCTCCAGCACGCGCTCAAAGACTTGAGAAAGACCACCAGCCAGGCCATTACTTATATGCACAGTCCATCACAACACTCGCTTCATAACGATGGAGGAGCGTGATCTCGAATGCCATCGGCCCGCGAAACGACGACGAGTAGCTGAGGAAGCTCGACGGCGAGCAGTACGTGCCTGCACGAGATGCCGCCGCCTGAAGGAGAAATGCAATGGCCAACAGCCATGTCAGCGCTGCTTCAGATCAGGCCATGCATGTGAGTTCACAGCTACTGAAGCAGCCGCCACTGGTGCCGCTAGTCGCCCTGTAACATCCTCGTGCGTTCAAGACGAGCAACATGATGAAGAGCGCATTCAGTGTCTCGAGAAATTGGTATCACATCTATTGGGAGATGTTCCAATGGACATCAACAGCCTCCGTCGTATTAGCGAAAGGATTAACAGCTCACAAAGGGCGGGAATGGAAGCCGATGAGTTGGACGAGGTGACGCTCGAGCACGAGAACTTTACGGTCAAGACATTATCACAAAGTACAGCGCGTATGTTAAGTTCGTGGCTTGATTAACTACACAGAGCTAACGAAGTTAGACTATTCGGGAGAGTTCTCACATTGGAACTTTTCTCAGAAAGTACGTCAGCGGCTTGTGCAATTTCTTGGTACGGGCTTACCGACGCAAGACCGGAGTGATGTCGACACAGCAGCTAGTAGATCAGCTGGGCCAGCTCGAGGATCGAGAGGAAAGAAAGAAATATTGGAATACTGGAGAGCTACACAGCTTCAGTCACCAAGATCACTTGTGATGAGCGTCATCAACTGCCTACCTCCGCGCCATGTCTCCAAATTTCTGGTACAGATGTATTTCAAGTTCGCACAAACCAATTGCTTCTATGTTGAAGAGAAATGGTTGAGGTCAAAACTCGCTCTTCTCTACGAAAGGCCTGGCGATGTCACTACCGGAGATGCAGCGTGGATTTGTGCCGTGCTTATGGTCTTGGCTATTGGGACGCAATTTGCACATCTCGCTGCTGGCCCTCCCCCGGTGTCAACGGCAAATAGCTCCGATGACGAGTCCTCTGCGGAGGAAGACGTTGGACTTACATTTTATCAAACAGCATCCAAGCTGATACCAGATATCATCACTATCGCCTCATTGGAAAGCGTACAGGCATGTTTGTTGCTTGCACATTATGCACTGCCGCTCGATACACAAGGGCTGGCTTATACATATCTTGGCTTAAGCATCAAGATGGCAATTCAGAACGGAATGCATCGAAAGTATGGTGGCGTTGACCTAGATGCATGGACGATCGAAATGAGAAACCGGCTCTGGTGGACCGCATATACGGTTGAGAGGTCTGTCCAATCGTCAAACCAAAATTACAAACAATGACAGCTAACATTTGGAAAGACGAGTCAGTGTACTTCATGGACGACCTGCTTCTGTTTCGCCAACAGAGATAGATGCCGATCTACCAAAAGACGTCCCAGAATTTAGGCAAGAAGAGACACCAGGCTTACAATTTTTGAATATGTCAGCATTAATAGATATGACGGTGAGATTAAGTGATGCGGCAAATGCCATGTAAGTTAGTCTTTCCCAAAGTGCCTAGATGGTCTTTTCAGATGCCTGGTTAATAACAATATAGTACTCTGCTTCGAAAATGCCCTAAATCTCTCCAAGCTACCTATTTCGAGAGGATCATAGAAATCTGGCAGAACTTACACACTTGGTGGCTGAATCTCCCGGAAGATGTGCGCAATCCATCAATAAACGACCGGATGTTTCGATCTCATCTACATTTGAAGCTGTCCTTTCATCTCGTGGAGATATTCATAGGCCGTCCTTTCATATTCAGCGACAAGACTGAAGCGTCTCCGCAAGCCAGCACCCCTCAGACGCATCAGCCGGATCGCCCCAGCCGCCGAGCAGCTCTTATCGATGGTGCTATCAGTGCTGCTGTTGACGTCATAGGTCTGTGCAAGTTGCTACATGACAAGAAAGGTCTCGCTCGTGCGAGTTACACGGAATTTAGTTCTTGTCGGGCGGCTTTACTGTTATTGCTAGCGCAAAGTCTCAGGGAGTACGAGGGAAAGACTGGCGAAGTTATATCGCTTGGTATTCGGCTCTTAAAGTCCATGGCGATGGGAAACAACGTATCGACACGATCCGAAACCTCTGTTATCGAGGCCATTGAGACCGCTGTTCGAAAGCTACATTCTCGCATAGCACACAATGCAAGCGGAGTGGTATGTGATGAATTAGAGCAAGAAAGTTCTAAAGCTGGGTATGAACGTTTCAGAGAATGGACGTCGCTCTGGAAGATGCCGGAGACGGACGAAGAGAATGTCATCGATGGTCAAGGATGGCGCGATACCATACAGTCATCATTTTACGGCAGTGGACCAAGTGGGACAAGCAGCTTTGATTCGATTCCAGGCTCTCAAATTTGGGACACATCTGGAATATCTGATTTTGGAATGGCAGATATAATGCATGCTTTCCCACAGGGAATTCTGGGAGGGGACTTGGATGAATGGTCACGATGGTGCTAAAGTTATTTCAGATTTTGAGGCCCTCAAAGTGCTGCTCCTATGTGGACCAAGGCGATATTTTGTCGTGCCAGGTATCCTTAGCCCTTGGATGTTCAACTTCTACGAAAAGAAACAATAGAGCTGCTTGATAATATTCAAGGTACAATGTTTAGCCCCGCATGGAGTGTCATTGCAGCTTCTGTTGCTAAGCATCTATGAAAGTCTGAAGTATGAACCATCCTAGTCCACTGCATTCCACTCTCTCTAACTTCTATAAGTGAATACACTCACCCAAATACGATGTTCTTGATAGTTTGCACTGGATCCCATTTCTTGATTTTCATCGTGCCATTCTGAGAATCTGATTCCCTCCTGATTCGGTCTTCCTCATCAAAAGCCCTAGCTTCACTGAAGTCTACCTCTTTCGGCTTCACGAGCTTGGTCTTGAACCACCACTAGAATTTAGTATTAGCAAATCCCTATTATGAAACTTTGGTGAAGCTAAGGATAGTGTGTAAAGCTTACCTTGTATGCGACATAGTCAACGATGAATAAGGGCAAGGCAAGGTAAATCGTGAAGAAAGCCTCAGCAGAAGGTGGAGAGCCAGAAGGGAAAAGAGCCAGATAGAATTCGCAACCCATGATGAAGAGGATAATGACCATAGAAAGGTATTGAAAGTACGGAGCAAATGGTGCTCTAAATGCTAGTGTCTTTGGGTCGATGCCCTGAGCCTTGAGCGCTCGTCGAAAACATATGTGACTAACGTTCATTGAGAGCCAACTAAGAAAGGTGGCAATGGCAACCTGAAGGATTGTCAAGTTTTGATTGAAAGTATTGACACGAACAGACTTACTAAAGATGCGAACCAGTTATAAACCTTGACTGCTGTCTTGTTCAAGTTGAGGTAACATAAACCGCCACCTAAGAGAGTACAGATTATCAATGAAAGCCATGGTCGACCGCGGCTATCTTTCTTGCCAAAGACTGGGTGGATGATTCTCAGGTCAGCCAGCGCTGTCAACGCTCGACTAGATATGTAGACACTGGTAACTCCGCAACTGATCACAGTGAGGAAAATGAATCCATTGATGGTATGTGCCAGCCACATCTGATTCCCGTGTTTGAGGGCAATGACAAATGGGCTGCCAAGTGTGCCTTGCCCATTCACAAGGTCCGGGTCATTATACGGCACTACCATCCCCACGAGCCAGATGTTGAGAATGAAAAAGCAAAAGATGCGCCAGAATATCGGCATCACAACGGATTTGATTGTCTTTCGAGGGTTTATTGCCTCGCCGGCAATGATGGCAATATGCTGGGCTGGATTGGATTAGTATCTATGTCGAAGTTTGCTATGATCTACAGTTGGCACATACCTGAACCAAAGCTGAAGGCAGCTTGAACAAAAGCTTTCGCGATGCCTTTCATTCCACCAGTAAAAGCACCTGGCGATCTCCAATAATGAAAGACAAGAGGCCCGTGTGTAGCTGGCACGCCTCCCGATGCCATGATGAACATGAAGAAGATCATGACGAATATTGCGAGAAGCTTGACCCAAGACATGACAAATTCGATATGACCATACCATCTTACCGGAAACAGGTTGGGTATGGCTGTGATGACCAGAAACAGCGTGATGTATGCGGCTAAGGGCACCGCATTCGACTCCGGCCAGAACTTTAGTACGCTCACAGCCGCAGTGATCTCGGCAGGTATTATCATCACCCACTAGGCAGAGAAAAGATGTGGGTTAAAAGATGCAAAGATTTTTTTCAGCGTGTATCTCACCTGAAACCAGAAATTCATGCCCTCCGCAAATGCCAACGCTGGATCGACGTACTCCGCTGCTTGCCGTATGAATCCTCCATGAACGGGCCTATACGTGGTCATTTCGCCGATAGACATGTATAAGTTCCACACGATGAAACTTTGCCCATATTAGAACTCTTTCGTTACACAAGAAGAGATAGGGGAGCACTCGTACGATTGAAGAGTATATGCAATAGCAATCCCTCCTGGTCCAGCTGCTTGTCGTTAGAATTCGAGAGAAAGTGAATGGTGTTTTCGAGACCATACCTGCTTTGAGAGCCTGACCGGTACCGACCCAAAGCCCAGTCCCAATACCGGCACCGAATGTCATCATCATGATTTGTCTCTTCGTGAGTTTGCGATGATAGCCTGCGGTGGCCACGGTGTTGACGGTGACGTTAATAGGAGTAACGACCACTCCTTCACCGAATCCTTCACTGACGGTATGGCCCAACTCCAAATCATTGCCAGTGTCATTGCTGACCTTCTTCTCTTCAGCCATCTTGCCGACTATTCAAGGTGGAGAACTTGTGTGTATGTCGATGTATTCAGTTGCATGTAGCCGAGTCAAGAGTCCGAATCGACGTCGAGTTAGCTCGAGGGAAGTTGTGGTGGGTAATATAAGCACGTTCAGAGATTCGAATGTCTTCTAACCCTAAGCAGAAGATAAGATCCCGAAAGACACAAGTTTTAATACTCGATCCTTGACTTGCTATCTCTACCCTTGCTAATTTCGGTCTACACAGCGGTCCCTCCGACACCCATCCGTAAGAGTGGTGGCCACCTGGGCCAAGTAGCAAAGACCCACGGTATTCATGTCACAAATTTAGCGTGCTTTGAGGGCGTATAAGCCTGACGCCCCCGCAACTTGGTGGGCAGAATAAGTCACTGCACGACCCGCCGATCCCCTGTGCAGTGCACCGGCCCGGGTTCTCCTTATCACCACTTGCCACCCCGCACACGGGAGAAGTCGCCTGGGCACCGACAAACCTTGTCATGCCAATGCTCTTTTCACAAGGTTTATATCTGCGAGTTTAAGAATCTAGGTCTCTATTTCGGTGACATTTGGTGCTGACCGTGTGCTCTATCGAATGTTGTTTATCGTCTCTCTCGCGTCTACAGATATTTGGGTACGTCAGGTGTTTCGATCACGTCACTAAGGTACTGGCATCATCGTATTCTCATAACCACTTTTTGTGAACCTCTTCACAGCATCTTTGAGACTTTCAGTATCTACGAACCAATCTTCAACATGGCTTCTGACAAAAACGTGGTCTTCGATGTCGTAGGCACTCTTGTCTCTTATGATCATCTGTTTGAGGCCATTGAAACACGCTTTGGCCAAGAGCGACTCAAAGAAGCTGGGATCAATGCTAAGTTGCTGGGACATTGTTGGCTCGAGGCAGGAGAGCGCGAATACACGTATCTCAGCCTATCAGGCCGGTACATAACATTTTTCAAAGTCTTTGAGGCCCTCTTCTACCGCATGCTTTCTTATGCTGGAGTCGCGGAACCACACAAGTTTGCAACACCTGAGGATGTTCAGTATCTAACCACAGAGTGGCGGCGTCTTGGATTGAGGCCTGGGGCCGCTGAGTGCGTGAATAAGCTGAGAGACGCCGGCTTTACAGTTTGGTGTTTCACAGCAGGGGATTTGCAGCGTGTGGGGGGGTATTTCAAGCTCGCTGGGGTCGAGATGCCACCCGAAAATCTACTTTCATGCGACACAACAGGTGTAGCGAAGCCACAACCCGAGGCTTATAAGCCCCTATTAGAGCGACTATCTGCCAGTGGTGCTAAGCCATGGTTTGCTGCCGCGCATATGTGGGATGTCTCTACGGCACGGACAGTCGGGTAGGTGATACCTAATTCTCAAAAACCGTCGAGGCAAAGTACTAATGCTGTTACCCAGTTTTCGAGGCGCATACTGTACTGTTCTAGAGTCTGATCCGATGCATGAAATTTTTGGAGACATGGACGTTGTTGCAGACACACTTCCTGCCATGGCTGACAAGATTATTATTACTGCAAAATAGATAGTCTAGAAATAGTATAAATGTATAGTGATAAAGTGATATAAGACTATGCTTAAGTATCCTAAGCTTATAGATGAGGAGATTGGCTTTTTAGCTTTTAATACTATAGTTTGATTTTATAATCAACTGGATCTAACCAGTTATGATCACCTACCTTTGTGAATATTGCTTAAGTATCTTTCGACCTATTTTAGGATATAAATCTAAGGACCCTTAAGCTACCTATCGATGTACTAATAGGAAGGATCGTTATACTAGATAGAAAAAGCTTAACTTTTTAGCTTTTAGTAATTTAGTAAGTTGATTATAGATACTTAAATTACTTTAAGGATCTAACTAGTTATAATTATCCTTTGTGTGTGTTTTTTTGCTGTACGACTGGTGGGGGTGTCCGAGTGGTGGGTGCTGGACGGTAGAATCCATCAGATCAAGTCAGTCCTGCAAGCAGAGACCTATTAAGGCCTCTGCTTAAAAGGTTGTCAGAACCATCTTTGGCACGGCACTTCGAAAAGAGTTCTATAGATAGACGAGACCGGAACTGGAAAGACGACTCGTAGAAAGGAGAGAAGGCAAGGAAACGGAGAGGTGGCGAGACGCTCGACACAGTAAAATAAAAGTCTCGAAAGAGAGCGCAATGACATGTTTTATAACTTATCCTTCCTTTTTACTTAACCGGGACCTGACCGCTCTTTTGCCATGAGACATGTTCTATAACCTGGGCATGCTAGTGGTGCCCGCTGTCTCTAGGTGTCTCAGCCGTCGATACATAGAGCTATTGAGAGACTGCTGCTCTATCGAAAGTGGCTACCTAGCATAATGGCTAGCAAAGGGCTGAGCTATCTGCCTCTGTGGATAGGTTTTCGTATGCTCAGTACTATAGAGCTAGTACACTGGTCCTAGATTGGCCGTCATAGTAAACAGTGGTCCTGGGCTAATGTGCCTATCCGCCAACAGGCCTAGGACAACGTGGCTATCCCACAAAATGGATAGCCACGACGTACCAGTACACAGCTGAGGTTAGGACGGACTGCATCGCCATTACCAGTGCTGGCAATCCAGATCGCCCCGCTTTCGCCGGAATCTAGCCTGATTGTAACTTCCTTCAATGAGTGTATGGAGTGTATAGAGAGGAACCGAGTGTTGAAGGGTCATCTAGTGCTAGAGAAATACGGTTCAATCGTTCTCATTCGTCCTAGAAATTACCAGTTTCAGAGACTTGCCTCATGTGTCTATTGGAGTTAGTACTTAAGGTTTATAGAGGTTTGATCTATGGTGTCAATACCTTGGAATAGTCTTTCGACACGGCGTTGGAGATTGAGTTCTCCTTTGTTGATAGGGCAGGATACTATGTGATTAGAAATCTAAGTTACAAATATAAATACAGTCCCCTGCCCCCTTGCTGCTGTATCTGCCTACGCTCTTCTATCTTATGTGCCAATGATGAAGACTATGAGGCCCAATGATGCCAAGCGAAGACAATGGAGGGAAAAGTGCAGAGATCTTCTCGTGCATCACATAGGTACTTCTGTTTCATTCTCGGCCACGGGCGCTGCGGCTTCCGTGGCGACGACGACGACGGCGACGACGGACTACAGCGCTCTCAGCGCGTTGCCGACCGATCTGAGCGATGTGGCGAGCAGCTTCGTCGACAGCAAGTTCGAGGCCACGGAGGCCTTGTTCCTGGAGCATCAGCAGGGCCGGCAGCAGTAGATGGAGATGATGGAGATGCAGATGCAGATGCAACAGCAGGGCCAGCATCTAGACCAGCTCCCACTCGGCCTGTGGAAGCAGCAGCAGCAAGTCTCTGGTGATGGCGAGGTTTTTGTGCGAGGTGGGGCAATCCCAGCCGGTATGTCGTGTGGTGTTTCCCTTGCATATATGCCTTTTCAGAAAGACGTGGTTGTTTCCATTTGGCAAAGCCCATCAGTCACTCAGTCACTCAATCTCTCAGCCAGTCAGCCAATACAGTCAGACAGCATGCATCAAGGCAGCAAGTACCAAGCACCAACTAACATCTCCATCCAACAGCCGCAGTTCCAGGCGCATTCCCCGGCCACCAACAGCAACCCTCTCCTCTCGGCCAAGGCCACGGCCACGGCCACGGCTCCCGTCACGAACCAGCAGTACCCTTCCCACCTCCAGCTCCAGCTCAAGCTCAAACAACTACCCGCCACAGCGCCCTCTCCCGCTCTTTCTCCCTCGTCCCGATCCGCATGGGCCAGTCCACGCTCTCCCCCGACCCAGCCGTCCCGCGGGGCGCCTCGCAGCGACGACAGGACGACCCGGATCTTCATATCCCGCCCTCGCCGTCAGCGGGGCAGGGACTGGGGCCGGGACTGCTGGACATGCCCTGTCCAACGGGCTACCCGGCCCTTGAGTGGGCCGCCACGCTGCAGGCGCGGCTGCGGGAGGTGCAGCAGGCGATACGGGTCGAGGGGCTGGCCATTGCGGCGAGGGCGGCGCCGCAAGGTCGTGGCCGAGGTCAGGATCGTGAGCATGATTATGACCATGACCAGGGGCGAATAGGGAAGGGGACGGGGAGGTGGGAGGCTGGACGCCCGGGGGAACATTGAAGAGGGAGAGACGCCGTCAACAATTGGGGGCCTTTAGCTACGGAGAACCTACGCCCTACTACTGGTACTACTAGAGAGGCCAGCCAGATGCTTTGGTGCTGGTGTTTCAAGAATGGCTCATGGGAAGTCTGGAGCTTGAAGGCAAGCGTCTAAAATCTGTTCTAGATGCTCGTTGCAGTAACAATATATACACTTCAATGCGATTATCGTCGAGGAGGGAGCTGGAAGTCGAAAACCAGAGTGTTTTCCATGCCTTCTTTGAAGCAAAGAGCCAACAGCCAAATGCAGAAACCATACGATAGGAGAGCTCTGAGATATGAGACATGAGACATGAGCCATGATTTCTTGCTATTTGAAGACACGATTCCATCCAGGTTCCTTCAATGATTATAAGTGCAGTGACAGAGGCTAGCTAGCCATGCTCAACTCAAAAGGCTATGTAATTGTCGGAGAGCAAAGGCCCGCCAACAGTCAAGTACATGAATCCTTCTATAACCCTCGTCATAGCCACGACGGGCGCGTTTCTCACTAGCGGCCTGGGAGCTGAGCCTGGTAGTCATTTGGATGGGGGATTGAGAATGGGAGTGGGGATGGGTGTGTGAGCCCAGCCCAGGTGCAGCGCCGAGTGCTGCTGCTGTCGGAACCAACCATGCTCTTGCTGCATCAAGCATCTTGTCTCGTCTCGTCGTGAAGCTGGATAGGGGAGGACGGGATTATTATTAGTAAGAGTACCTAACAAGTAGACCATAACAGTGACGAGGTTGGGGATGGGGATGGGGATGGGGAGTTAGGGAGAGGAGATGTGTAGAGGAAACGCACTTGAATTGAGTCTGAGTTGGCGTCCTCAGAACAAAATAAGGAACAAAGAATATAAAATAGGGGGAGGGGGGCTTGTCTTGCTGAGTCATCCATACGTCATCCACGCATCCCACTCATCCCAATCCACCAACGCCTCGCGAACTGGCGGCGCGCTTCTTCGCCTTGTTCCTTTCACGCGACAACACAGCAGCCACAAAGAGTGCCAAACAGAAGAGAAATCTGCGCTGCATCAGTTTACTCGTGCACTTCTCTGCCCTCGCATTGCGAAGAAGATACCATCAGCAGCGACAAAGAGAGACATGATTCCGTGATGGTTTCACTTGCGCCACCCTCAAACGCAAATGCAGACGCAGACGCAGATGCAGATACAGATGCGGCTGGGACAGCACTGGAGGAAGCTGCGATTGTATCTGCACTTGCACCTGCACCTCTGCGACCTGCTGACAAGCCCAGACCATCATCCGCCTCCGCTTCCCCCATTACTAACAACGGAATTGGAATGGGAAGCGATCTCTCCCCCAACCTACAACATGTGCTTATTCTTATTGTCGCCCTTATCAACCATGCTACCAATTCCGGCTCCGGCTCCGGGTCCAGCAGCAGCAGCAGCAGCAGTGACGAGGAGGAGGAGGAGGCCGGGAGTGGCAACGGTGATGACGGTGATGATGACGGTGACCGTGGCCGTGGCCGTGATGACGGCGGAAGTGCTGCGATGATGAGGAAGGCCAAGATGAGGGTGGAGCGCTCTGTCACAGCAGGAACAGGAAGCATCACGACGATCGATGCCATCCTCAAGGAGCTCGAGTACAGCCGTCTCCAAACTATGACGCTCGGCGAGCTGCGGGAGGGCGCTTTTTTTCGAGGTGTGTAAAGCTGGTCTCGGGGCAGTCGAGTGCTGCCTGCCGATGTCCCATCCCATCCCATGCAACTTTGACTTGGCCGTCAGCCTTACCATTCCTAATCTTTGCGTTCTAGGCCTGGGCCGCGATGCGAACCGCCGCCTCCAGCTCCACATCCACTCCGTCGACAGCACCAACGTTGACACCAGCCCCCTGCTTCTCGAAGTTGCTCCTCCCCACGACTACGATCCAGAGGCTTGTCGCATCGCCTTCACCATCGACACGGCTGAGTCGGTACTCCACGCCGCCACAGCCAGTGCAGTAGCGGCCGACGTCATCTTGCCACGCGTGCGAGAGCTCCTCCTGCTCGACGACAACCGCCTCGCCAATCTTGCTGCCTCCGTGCTCGGCCTCCGCCACCACAATGGTGACGACGACGGCGGTGACGACGACCATGTGTCCGTCTCGCCCTCGGTGGCAGAAAAGCTCATCTGTGCAGCCAACGTTCCGCTGCACTTGCTTGGTCCCAATTCGCGAAAGACGCCCGATCAATTCATCACCTAGGCGGTAGATGGGTACAACTGGCTGCCGCCTTTCATCATCGAGATTGGATTCTCTACCCCGATGGACTCGATCACTGCCAAGAGTGAGTAACACACACCTTCTCCTTACAGAACAAAGCGAGTCAATGAAACCTGGCCCTGTCGCCGACTACCAACCAACTTCATGCTCGAGGCTCACTGACTGACTGACTGACTGACCGACTCGTTTTACAGAATACCTCACCTCCAATGCCGGCCAGGTCTGCGCCGTCCTCCTCCTCAACATCGAATACAGCAGCCTGCAACAGCGCCTCCTCGCACCGCCCGGCCACGCGCCGCCCGCCATCTCCCTACACCTCTTCCGTCTCGCCACCAGCTGCACCGAGTGGGGCGTCGCCCACCCCGCCGACGACGTCGACGTCCGCGCCGCGGCCCGCGCCGGCCGCCATCTCCGCCTCTACCTGTCCGACTTCCACCGCAGCCTCCCCTGCTCGCCCCTCGAGATCCCGTATCGTGCCCTCCAGGCCGTTGTGGACGAGGCGCTCACCCAGCAGGCGCGCGCGGACCGCTGGACCGAGGGCCCGGCGGCGGGCCGCCCTGCTGTAGACTTGATGGGAGGGAGGAAGCGCTCCAGCGCCGTCGTCGTGCAGGAGGAGGTGGTGGAGGATGGGCCCGAACCTGCTAGGATGGTTGTTTCCATTTTTGGCAGATAGCAACTTTAGCCAGGGTGGACAAAAAATGGGCTCCTGATCTGGGCCTGAGGCGAGTGCCAGCTCACCCTACGCTCAGGTTAAAGTAGCACCAGCTTAGGTCAATGCACGACAAAGGCAATTGCTCAGGGCAACTTTCGGGAAATGCATATGTCTGTTGCCCAGTTTTCGAGGCGCATACTGTACTGTTCTGGAGTCTGATCCGATGCATGAAATTTTCGGAGACATGGACGTTGTTGCAGACACACTTCCTGCCATGGCTGACAAGATTATTGCTGCTGCAAAATAGATAGTCTAGAAATAGCACAAATGTACAGTGATAAAGTGATATGTTGAGACCAGTGAAGCTAGCATGAGACAGAATGCTATTGGGTCATGCAATCATAGTTCGTGACAGGGTTTTAAGGAGTTGCCTGAGGGTAATGAACCATGTTATCGTGCTGGCCTCAAATCGCAAACAGACCCAGTTCAAGTCACAATAAAGCAATATTTAGATTGAAACATCGACGTTCCTAGAAGTGCACCAGTCAGTCACGTCTAACAACATCACTTTATCGGTTCCTGAATGGAGTTGGAATTGACCGATACTTCGGCCAGGGATTGTCGATCTTTTGCCCACCAGCACCGGATCGGTGTCATGCAGATACCCGGCCCGGTGCACGAGAGTGTACTTAGTGGGACCGGCACATAAGGGTTGGGGTGCGATCGGCACTTTGGATACGACATACCCTATCGTGACAAGGTCAACACTGTCCGAGGGAATTGGATATATCGCGGGCGAACAGGAAGCTTGAAGGTTAAAGTGAACATCAGTAGTTTGCTCTCTTCAAACACCTTTCGGGTCGCAAAAGTTGCCGAAATCGCCAAGCCTAATCGGAGCCATCATGACTGCATCTCGGCTTCCCGTAAGCAAATCCACCACCTCATTCTGGAGGTCAGAGCCGCTTCCACTGGACAACTACCGGAGTACTCCACACCTTCCTACTGAGGTCGATATCGCCGTAGTTGGTGCAGGCTATGCGGGAGTATCTACAGTATACCACATTCTGCAGCTTTGCGACCAGCGTAGAGCTCCGCGACCATCAATCGTAATCCTTGAGGCCCGTGAAGCATGCTCTGGAGCTACCGGCCGCAATGGTATATGGGTCTCCCTTTGTCTGGAGCCAAGCAAGACTGATAAGTCAATGTAGGCGGCCATTTGAAGCCTGACCCGTACAACCGTCCTGCTACAATTGCCACAACTCATGGCGTTGAAGCTGCGTCGGAATGTGCTAACTTTGAGGCTGCGCATCTTCCTGCCATCAAGAAGGTGGTGGAAGAAGAGAGGATAGATTGTGACTTTGTCATGACTCGTTGTTGTGACGTATTATTGACGGACGACATCTTCAGATATATGAAGGCTGGCGTAGAAATGTTGAGGAAGAAGAAACTATCTGTTATGGACGACGTCCACTTTGCCGAAGGACCAGAAGCAGAACAAGTAAGGCTCTTTTCAATCCTGCAACTGTAGAAATGTTGACTCTTCTTTAGCTCTCTGGCGTGAAGGGTGCCAAGGGTTGCTTCACCTACACAGCAGGACACATTTTCCCATACAAATTAGTTCATGGGCTTCTTTCCCGAGCTCTAGACCACGGTGTGAATCTTCAGACGAATACTCCTGTCACTGCCGTGACGAGAGAGCCCGATGCTCAGGGCTATCTAACACTCACTACACAGAGAGGTTCGATCCGGGCCAAGAAAATTGTCTATGCCACTAATGCGTATACATCGGCTATCTTACCTGAATATGTAGACAAGATCGTGCCGGTGAGAGGCATCTGCAGTCATATCGTGTCGGGACAACAGCCGGCGCCAACCTTGTCCAATTCTTACATTATCCGTTCTTCACCCACGGCATATGAGTATCTCGTTCCACGTCTCGACGGGAGCATTGTCGTAGGCGGCGCTCGGTCGGAGTACCTGGAAGACCTTGAGTGTTGGTACAACAATGTCAATGACGATAAGCTAATAGACAAGGCCAAAAACTACTTTGATAATTACATGCAGAGGCATTTTCGAGGATGGGTAGATAGTCAAGCCAAGACATCAGCTGTGTGGACTGGCAGTGAGTTTGAGTTCTGACTTCCCTTTGCGCTGTCTATGTTGGATGACTGATCCTCAATAGTCATGGGATACTCAACTGATAACGTTCCTCACATTGGCGCAATCCCCGGCCGAGATAATCAATTTATCATTGCTGGATTCTCCGGTCACGGCATGCCACAAGTATTTCTGTCCTCTAAAGGAATTGCTTCTATGGTCGTGGAAGGGTCATGCTTTGAAAGCACTAGCATACCGCGATTGTACAAGACAACACAAACGAGATTAGACAGCTGTAAAAACTCGGTGCTCGAATTATGGGAGGCCAGTTTAAAGAACAAACCGGCCAAATTATAAACCTCATCTGTGGCCAACATTATTCAATCACATGACACACATATAAATCCAAGCCTCCAGGGCGTAAGAAAGTACCGAGAATGTATGGATAGCCATTCTTGTATTGTAGGTGATAGTAGCTGAGTAAAGCGAGTGAAAAGCAAACAAGTAGTAGCAAAAAAGTCACCTGATAACTTGCAGGGGTAAGACCAAGCTCTCCCAACTCACTAGTCAGCAGTGTCTACTTCGACCATTGGACGGGTTTTCTTGATAGGACTATAATGGCGGGCAGAATTCTCAAACACACTGCCCTAGTTGCTAATTCTTGAATGTATGAGAGCATGCTTACAAAGAGCAACTAACAAAGTCAAAGACCTTCGTCATACTTGCCCCAGCCTTCCCCATCATATCTTCCTGCAACCCTGACAACCAATGCAGTGCTTTGAGATCCAAATATGATCTTGCTTCCCCGAGTGACAAAGAAAGAGTCGCCCGATTTGAGTTCAACGGTGTGACCATTCTCATCTTCTATAGTTAGCTTTCCATCTAGCACCACGCCTGTCTCGTCACATTCGTATACAGGAGTTGGAGGCAACGAGAATGTACCCTCTGACTTGTGCATGTACGTCACCACGAGTGGCTTTTCATTTGGCCTTTTTGTTGCAAAAAGGATCAACTGGTTTCATTAGCCTGAGGCTGATCTTCTCTGTGGCATCACAACATACTTGCTAAGTTTACATCACTGGTCAATGCTACTATCCTGCTAATGACGCTACAGGTCCGCTGTTCCGGCACTCCAACAAGTATGTGTAGCCACTGCGTGAAGCAAAAGATACCATCCCAGTTCGATCTTCATTGACGAAGGCGTAGGCCTCGACCAAAACGCACAACGGATGGTGATGAATACCCACATACTTCCTCCATCGCGCCGGAGTTAACCTTGAGGTCTGTTGACATGGTACAACAAGACCACCCTACACAGGCCGACCAAAATGAGAGGGCACAGGAAGATTCGCCTCTATGCATAGACACAATGGGATCCTGGAGATCTCAACTGGTTGCATTGTATAGAGGCGAAAGCTATCAACTGAATAGGTTCGAAGAAATTACTTAACCTTATCTCGTCCCATTGCTTATGACTTTTCATCACTGACGCTGAAGTAATTAGCGAGTTTAAGGTGTCTGTTGATTAGACATTACATCTAATCTTGATATTTTACGTGATAGTCAATGTCAACAGTGCCCTATACTGTCGCCCGCGGCCTTCCTATGTCAGTTGGAGAATGGAAAGGTGGCTAGGCATCTCTGTCACGCCATATGTGCCGCCAGCATAGCATACTCGAGACATGAATCTTGTACGGGGCCGCTGATGCAAACTGCCTTTGCCGACGATGCCCGCCAAGCTTTGTCGATTGCTCATGGAAGACTTTGATTTCGCAATGGTACGTATCCTAACCCGTCTATATTCACTTACAAATGAGAGTTTATCTAAAGTTCTGTGCAGTCGCCCTTTTTAGGATATAGCATGTTCCTTGCGGGACTTATTTTCCTAAATCAACTCCAAGCCGAAACGGACAAGCAGAGGTTGAATGATTTTATCGAGGATCTCAAGACCATATTCTCCTTCCTGGGTGCCATAAGGTCGTACTTCGTTTCGGCACAGACATGGGTTCATACATTACTTCGAATTCACAGTCTCAGCCCTCTTTCAGAGACGGAGGCCTTGCAAAAGGCTCTGATAAGCTTTGTTCTTCTTTCATGGACCGATTCAGAGGTCTTCCAATGCCGCCGTTTTGCCCCATCAGTCCAATCGGTACTATGCAAGGTCCCCCGCTTCAAGCTACCGTAGCACAATTCTCTCCAGACGAGACTGAAATCAGAAATGTGAGTCGAGATAATACTGCCACAGCACAAGATACCGTCTCACTCTTTGATATGCCATGTGGAGAAATTACGGCCATAACTTTGGACAATTCGACCAGCGCAAAAGCATATGATCCTATTGAGATGTATAAGAATGCCTTAAAGGCAGCAGTCGAACCTGAAGATATAATATTTTAAGAAATAACGTTAAGGCAAAATATTTGTCGACCACTCTACGCTCAACAAAAATGTCGCGAACATTACTAAGGTCTTTTTCCAAAGACCGACATGCTTTCGCAATGTTACGCTGTCAACCAGAGACAATCATTCCAGGAGCGGGAAAGGATAGGCACTTACACGATATAGTAAAAGTGTATACTGTGATCCTTCAAGTCCCTCCTCACGTCTACCAACATTAACTCAACCTCCTCTACGGACATGCCCAGAACCTTCGTGAACACACTTATCGAGAAACCGTGCAGCCCGTCGAGTATATTTGTCATCTGCATAGTGCCCAGAATTTTCTGTTCCTCACCCTTCGCCCATGGATTTCCGGGGAGTACATATTTCCTCTCCTCCACATCAACAAATCCGGCTTCGATCATCTGGCTTTTGTATTTGGCACATGCTAGGCCGTTCTTACCCATCTTGCTTACACCCTCGAGTAGGAGATTGTTCCATCGTTGCAGCGCGGTGCCGTTCAAAGAATCATCAATGCACTGTAGTTTCACGTAGTAATCCTGTAACTCGACGTAGCCGCCAGGGTTTAGATTCTCGTAACATGACTTGAATACATGTGGAAAGTTGCCGAATGAGCCGCATAAGTATCGTCCGTGGATGTAGTCAAATTTGTATGGGAACAGCCACTCATCCTCGGCGTCGTCAACTTCGAATCGGCAGTTAGGTGGAACGCTAAAAGTGTGAGTAGAGTTGGATAAGAGCCTGTAACAGCTGAACGGGAGGGGTTAAGTCACTATTCAGGCTGTATCGGACTTAGATCCGTTCCGAGTACATCTGACTCTGGGTGTTCATCGGCTATCGCTTGTCAGGACTGAGTCTTTCTGCTGTGATACACACGGACCAAACTCAATTGCCCAAATACCAGTTCCCGTGCCAATATCCAGCACTCTTTGTGGGTTGTCTATTGGCGCAAGAGAATGCCCACCCAACAATCTTAGAGAGATTGCATGTTGAAGGTCTGATCTAAAGCGTCAGTCTTCGTCTATCTGGCAGGCATTTGGTAGGTTGTGAATGTACCTAATCGTTCTTGCTCTGGCTAACACCAGGTCAATCTTGTCCCAAGATATACTTGAATGCATGGAATACTTACAATATCATTTGGCATGAAATACTCTGGCCTAGTCAGTATACTGTGGTGATCATCTGATGGTGGATCTAGACGAGACTAACTTCCTTGTTTGTATTTGTGGTACGTTCTTCCATTCTCTTCCACAACCTCATGTACGCTCGGTGTGGTAGACACGCTTGATAATCTAGAACTGTGTCAGCCAGTTCGGTGTGGAGCATGTGACAGTGTGATAGATCGTGCATGAACTTACAGGACGCCGCGACCAGAAACGCTCTCATCTGTATCGATCTACCGTATTTCGGTTTTCTCCTCAGCCCAATCCGCCATATCTGGTTGGAATGGCTGCCTACACTTAAACCAACTGATGATAAGCTCGGCGCTGCGCTCGCGGCCCGTTCATGCTTGTCTTGCGGTTCTAAATTTCATTGAGCTTCTCCATTGACGATGCGGTATACTCGGGGGCTCTTACCCATCGTATAGCCTGGCCCTTGGAAGTAGATCGAGCCCGGACGAACACAGGACTTCCACTGGAGCTTACAGTGAATACAATATTTTGTTAAGACGGTTCCTCGGTACAAGATATGTTGAACCCCTCATCCATCACGGTCCGATAGCAGCGGTGACGGCGGGTGGGACACGGCCTTGGTAATCTTCAAGCTAAACATGGGCCGATACCACACTCCAACGCCGGGATTGGCAACCATCCCTCTTCGAGTTTACCTACGGCGCAGCAAATGCAAACATCGC
Organism: Phaeoacremonium minimum UCRPA7; assembly: GCF_000392275.1. Lineage (NCBI taxonomy): Eukaryota > Fungi > Ascomycota > Sordariomycetes > Togniniales > Togniniaceae > Phaeoacremonium > Phaeoacremonium minimum. Next base: position 46,333 of record NW_006921198.1, on the reverse strand, counting down.
CCTCGAGAACCTAGAAGGCCCACTTCTCTTAATTGATGCGATTGATTGATTGGAAACTCTTTGCGAGAAGGAACAAAACTACCAAAAGAGTGCAATAGCCTAAAGAACTACTTTTAAAGCAACGGACCAAATGTGCGTTTCCATACATGAGTCTGGTCTCTTCAACCCCAGTTCAACGTTGATATGATATTTCAGCAGAACTTTTGGCTGCTTCCAAAATTGATAAAAATAAGTGTCTGATCAACTGTGGACGAAGCTGATATAACGGAAAGTATGACACGAATGCCAAGATACGACACCATGTATGTGGGCACTCTCAATAAGGAGTTGCGAAACCTCCTCCTTGTAGTGGAATTGTACGTCCACCCAACCAAGAGTTGAGGGGTGCATCGAGCTGGTAGGTTATATTGAAGCCGTTGCTTATAACATTGCTAAGACTAGTATCATCGTCAAATAAATTCTGAACGCGGCTGTCGTGAGTGAGATGCCATTGTGAATCATGGCTGACAATGATGTCAACAGAAGAAGTCGCGTTGGCAACGTCCACCGGATACGTGCCGCCAGTCCAAATCGATGCAGCATGAAGCGCCCAGATAACATGGCTGCCCATATACGCTACAAGGTCTCCTCGCAGTGAGCTGTAGGAAATGTCGATGTTGACAAAACCGGGAGAGAGCACTGCCAATGGAAGGGTGCCGCCGTATCTGGTGTAGGTGGGATCAAGCTGGGACTCATTTGCCATCACCAAGACTCCCGACTCTGTTGTTATCCGCGTGCTATAAATGGTCAGAAATGCCCGAGAGTTCCCAACCCACACAGCCGGTGTACTTGGTCCTGTAACGGAGAGCCAGGTGTTGTTCAGAGTGACTGTGGCTCTGGGTGCCCAATCAGCAACACTGGTAAGAACAATCCCTCCGGGACCCGTTCCGGTAATGACGGAGTCAGACAGGAGGAAATCATGGGATCCATCAATGATCGCAATTGGGGATGAATCAGCATTGCCGTGAATCCGCTCCCCATGAAGCCGGCCATTTACACCGACAGCAAACCATATCGGCGAGCCCTGGCCGACTGTGTGTACCAAGGCGTCAGTGACAGTGGTGGAGCCATTCGTTCCAGTGGCAAATGCCGAGGACAGCCAACCATTTGTGAACTGGGTGATTGTATTTGCCACGACGGTGCCGCCCGAGACTGCCATCAAGCTGTGTCCGACAGGGCCACTACCGTAGAGGGTTGACTTGGTTATTGTGGCTGAAGAGCCACCAGAGCTGAAGATTCCAACTGCCCCATTGTGCATGGTTATGTTGCAGGACTCAATAATGGCTTGAGACCCATTTGCCTGAAGACCGCTTTGGTCAGCTTGGTCCTGTGTGCGAGCGAGCAACAGAACTTTCACAAACCAAATTGATTGCAGCATTGTTCCCCCACGCATTGACAAGCTCCACTGGTCCGCCGTAGCCTTCCTTCGCGATCCTGGACATGCTTAACCCAAGGAAACCCCCGTTGTTTGCCAAAACGACGCTGGTGTTGTCCTGAACCGTACTCACGGAGACGAAGTAACGGTCGGCCCGAGAACCCAGCAAGGAATATTCTGCGAGCACTGGGATACATCAGCTACGGGATACTGAGACACCTAGACGGGAGGTGATGTTCACCATTGTGTGGTTCAGACGCATTGAGAGTTCCCAACGATGGAGCGATAGCGCCATCGGCAGCCCAGAGAGATCGAGGAATGATATCGTCAAGGTCGGGAAGCCAGACCCTGGCGAGGGAGAATGCCGGAAGAACGGCAGCCACGAGTTGGCGCAGCATCGTAAGCGACGCCGGCTGTGAACGACAAGTTGAAGACAGAGATCAGAATGAAGAAAACGAGGTAGAGTAGTGGTGTGGTGCGCCGATGTGGTCTATGTGGAAGCTGAAGCTGGTTGCTTGTAGTCGAAGTTGGGCCCGCGAGGAAGAAAGTTGTGACAGAGGCGACAAGGTGAAGAGAGAGAAGAAAGCCAGTGGAGACCTACAGATTCGGTAAGCACAAAGTCTAATATTGATGAGCACGTAGCCTGTCAAGCGCGATTTCCTTGATGATGCCGAGAAGCACTTTCTCTGGGCAGCACCTTCCTTTTGCGACTTCTCGAGGTCATCTTCACCAATTACCTATTGTAGCAAGTCTGGTCAAAGGAAGGAGCCTCTCTCGAGAAAGGTAGGAAATTTCCAACGATCTTATTGCATCATTATGTCGCCGCTAAAGCTTCTTGAAACTCTTTCGAATAACACCGACCAGCCACTGGAGACGCCCTGAATGACTATAACCTATTCCCAGTTTCTAGACTATATAGTTTTCGCCATTCCACATCTTTCCAAACTTATGACGACTATTGCGATAGAGATAACGCCCATCATATACCCAGTCTCGTCGAAGTTATAGATATCTGACTCTATAATACCATATTTCACGATTATATTCTTCATAAGCAAAAGCCACCCATTAATAGTACCTAGATCTTCATATAGGGCTCTCTGATAGTCATATCTCCGTTGAAAACGTATCCGGAGCTCTGGTTGATGTTTGACGAAGTTTGATGCCCATCGTGGTCCGATGCGTCGCACGTCGCGTAACTCAAGTAGTCGATTTACTATATCTTCAATACAGACAAGCAAGAAGCAAATTCTCCAGAATCTAGGTCAAGAATATATTAAATAATTATTGAGTCTTCTAGCTTATCAAGTTTTCGACAATTGGCAGAGATATCGCGTCGTGATTTCATTCCACGCTGGCAGCGATACAGCTTCCATGAGTCTACCAAATAGCTCTTCATAGCGGCCCGAGCGCTTCGTTGAGGATCATTTGCATAGCTTAGAGGGCTAGGATGACCTGACATTCGTCTTTATTTTGTACCGTTGTGTTGCTGTGTGGTTATGAACAATTGAAATGAAAAGTTATGTAGTCGCAGAAAGTTGCGACATCCGCTATACATGTACGCTATACTTTTTTAAAAATTAAATAGAAGAATACTTTCTTTTGCATATATACACAATGGTTATAGATAAACGAGATTAAGAAAACAGGAATCGTCCGTCAGCTTAGTATTTTCAAGAAGATGCCAAGAGTCTCTTCTATATCCTAGACAGGACAAACTTCATCAACGTCGACTTTTGCGGTCCAGGTTTGTCCTTGATCCACAAGAAGCTGTGATGCTCCGTGAATCTTGCCGGGTCAAGCCAGCCGTAGTTCCTCTTCGTCCAGCAGCCATCGACAGGTTCCGGTAGTCGCCCGCATGACCGTGTCACGGCGAGCTCGTGAAGCTGTTTCTCGATGTAGGTAGCGTTGTAGCCTAGTCTAGACGCGACTAATACCAGATTTGATATATTTGGCTCTACTTTGTTCAATATCGTCGGAAGGCTATGTGAAAGCGATGTGGTGAACATCCCGGAATGAAAAAGCGTTCGTCACGTACGAAATTGTATCTGCAACGCGGATTTAAGAATTTCTTCATACTCTGTTGGCTTGCTACAGAAGCTAGACTTGGTCTATCGAGAAATATATGCATAGCGTGCTTTGCTTCTACCGTAATGTATCAAAATGGCTTTTGTCTGTTCACGCTATAAAACTGACTATAGAATACGGGTGTAAACAAATGCATTTGAAGCTTTCTTTTTGACAGTGCCATTCAATTACAATCAATTCCATTATAATCAATACAGTATTGGTAAGAATTGACGGACACTTGACCCCCAAAATCAATTGCAGCTGGATCAAATCCTTCGAAAACGAACCTTTCTCCTCTATAAACCATAATCAAACAAAAAACCAAGCTATCATCAAATAAACTCTTTTTATTAAGGCTAGTATCATAGTCTAATATAGCCTCTAATAGATTTTAGAAAGTTTGAAAGACTAGCTTTATTTAAGATGTTTTCTATCGAATCTACGAAAATCTTATTATTAAACCTAGCGTCGATAGCTATCGATAAGATAAAGTAGCCTGGTAAAGTTAATTGAATTTAAGTCTATATAGATAGGTTAATTATCATTAGTTATTATTGACTTTACTAGAATTTAGTAAAGGCAGTCGTCATTGAATAGCGGTATATTAAATGCCTAGAAAGTTGGAGGACTAATAGTGTTCAATTAGGTAAGGATCTATACGTTTGGAAGAGTCGATAAATAAGCCATCATGATTCTAGGAGAGTTCATAAGGATGAGACGTAGGTGTATCATAATTATATTGTCGTCGCTATAATAAAGTTTACACGTTGTTGACCAGTAGAGCCTTAGAGTGTGTATTTATTTCCAGGTCATCGATTATTTATTCCTTCAAATCTCCTACCATAATATAATGCGTCTGAAGCACTCTTCTTTCCTTATATATGCTTATTAGAAATACTGTACGGTTTCTCTGTAGAGACCAAGCTCGGAGTTGTGACCAGATTCAGTCCTCTTTAGGGCCCGATTTGAGTCCTCTCTGGACGAGATTAGGGCACAGAGCTTCACAATTGCTGGGCTTACAGAACTGACGGCTGCTGACGATGATAACTGCAAACTACCAATATTAAATCTAGGAAAGAGTAGGAGAGCCTGAACTGTGTACGCACTAGTGAGGACCATCAAAATTACGGAAGTTAAGAAAGGACCCATCTTCTCCCGGCCTTCTTTCGAGGCTGTCTCAATCCTGCCGAGTACCTTCTTAGCAAATTACCCCGTCCAACCCTCCGTGCCAACCGTACCATTGAGCTGTTGGATGAGAAAGAAGGTGGGACGTATTCTCAAGGGAGTCCATAGAGCTTTCAGAGCAAAGACTTCCCGCCATTTGATCATGTGTAACAACTTAGATACAACAGATAATAAATGACACACCACGGTAACCCTCTCATACAAATCGAAGTTTAGCACTTTCACTTCCCTGTTTCCTCCCGTTGATATACAGAACAAACTCGACCGAAGCGCCAGATGGTACCAATTCAATTTCATATCTCAACTTCTTCATCATTACCCCTGTCATGCTGCGGAAGTCTGGGAGTTCGGAGTACTGGATGTCGAGATCGCATTGCAGTTCGCCAAGGGTTTGGACGCTGGATGTGTGACGAGTCGGAGGTTCCTCATCTTCGCATTGATAAAGATGTTCTGTAAAGGTTCCGTCGAAATCATGTTTTGTGATCAATTTGTACCAGGATGCGCGACGTGGTTTGAGTTTGGAGACAGTTTCTCCCTAGAACCCAGTCATGTTAGTCTTGAAGAGAATATACGGCCAAGCTTGCTGGCACGATGAGGACAAGCCGTAAGATTGGTTTATACATACTCTCTTTAAGTACCATTTCATCTGGTGTCTGGCCATATGTTCACCTTCATGTTTATCCCAGAATCTATCCTTCTCAAGATGGATTAATGAAAGGAAAGGCGTTTCAAATTGAATGCCGTAACTAGCCCGAGAGACAGTTGAGGCGATCGCGATCGGTGCGTTGGCAGTGCCGATCGAAGCTTGATTGTCATGTCCCTCTAGAAACCCCTTCATAACAGCACCTCGGCAAATTGCAGTGCGTCTATAGAAGCTTCTTGGTTATCATCATGCTTGCATATGTGGAGAGAAATCTATACGTACGGCTTCATTCCACCAGATTGTAACACTATGATACCAGCCTTGGATTGTGCACTTTTAAGATATTCGAATAAGTAAGGACTGCTGCCTAGCCCACCCACAAGAATAATACCCTCGCAATAGTCAGCATAAATTTCAAGTCGTTCAAATGGAAATATACTTGCGGTCACAGTTAGGCCTTTGTCAATGGCACTCTTAATTTGCCCTTGAACTAGTTTCTCTATCTCTTTGAAGACAGCTTCGAAAGTATTTTCTATGTGTGGGCTTGTGCCTCACGGTCAGATATCTATAAACAAGATCACTCAGTAGGACCGAGACCTACCCGAGGAAATGAATTCGCCCATTCTTGATGTAAGGTTCTCGTTTGGTATCATTTAGCCACGAGGGATCTCGGTCCCGGAAGGCCTCTGCTGGTAGTGAGACGATGTACTCCTTCCTCGCTTTGGTGGGCGTGAATCGCGGCTTGATTCCATACTCCCATTCGCTTTTCATAATCTCTTTAATGCCTGTCTTGCTGAGTCGTTTCCACTTAGGCCCAAGGCGGCCTTTAATCATGTGCTCAAATGTCTGGTCTATGAACACCCCCCCACATAAGCCACCTACTAGCAGAATGATTGTTAGCCCTTCTAATCTTGCGTTCCCTAAGGGGGCAGTTCTATAAGACTCGCCTGTTCCTTCAACGGCTTCTTGTAAGACCATGGGCTTTAGACTCTTCACTTCATAACTGATGAGATCCTCATTGACGGTGAGTTGGTAAGCCGAAAGAGAAAAAGAGGGAATGGAGGGCACCCCACCACTGTACCACCTCCGGCATCGCAGATCACGTATACATTTCCCGATCGCACACCGCTACCCTGTTCAAGAAGCGTTGACAGAGCAGCAGCTTCAGGTTCAGGCACAAAGGTCAACATCGTATCCCCTGCTATGCGGGAGTCGAGTATTCCCGCTTTCACCGCCGCATCCTTCATGGCCTGCCTCGCGTAACTCTTCCAGATCGCCGGCACAGTAATGACGACATGGATTGCAAGGGCCTCAACCACAGTCTCTCCGCGCGCTCTCTCAATTGTCGACATGATATGGCCCCACAGCAGACGTAGATAGTCGGCGACGATGTCAGTGGCTGTTCTCCCAGATGACTCCATCATTTGCTTTGACCGAGTTAGATACTCAGACTGACAGAGTTCAGGTCCTAGATCTTCAGTGCGAAGCAATAAAAGCTTGAACCAGCGGAATGGATTGCTATCGACAGGGACTTCATAACCCCACGTTGGCTCATCATCATCGCCGTACCACAATTCTGTTGGAACTTTGCCCTCCTCACGGCCGTTATCCGGCCAGGAAGTGATGAAGTTGATCTGATTGTTCTCAAAATCGACCTTGGTAGCCCAAGCCACGCCGGAGTAGCTATCGCGAGACCAAGTCAGTATTCCTGTCGATGATGATATGGAGCGAAACCATCATGCGGAGCCTACTTACGTGGTTCCAAAGTCTATGCCAATCACCAAGCTATCCTCTGACTCGTCATCATCAAAATCCACGGCTAGCTTTTTCAGCTTCTCATTTAAGCTGTCCCCGAAGGCCATTGCGAACAAGGAAGGCTAGATGTGATGCGCCGAAAAGAAGACACTTCCACGCGCGTGGAAAGACCAGTGAAATATTTACAGAAGGGGGCCTGGCGAATGCGGGTCCTATGCGTAGTGTACATATCAATATTTGACTTGATCATGCACCATGTATACCTCGAGGCGTTCAAGCTTTGACTGCGCCTTGCATCTGTTACGGATTATGATAGGACGGGAGGCTCAGGGCGCTTAACTCATACATATGTTTCACTTAATTGGTTATTCCGACGTTCACACTGAAACCAACAGCACCACATCAAATCACCCATACGTCACCAGATACTACTCAGTATTAGATCTGCCCATGCACTGCCCCCGTTGTTGGCGAGAAAAATCAGTTATATTTAGGAGCAGTTCTCGTACATCCACTCAAGAGTGGTAAGGCACCCACAGCCGTTAAGTCTCGCACTGAACTCCGGTCTGAGGATTCATTCCTCCCATATTCACACCGCAGTAGAGGAACGGCCTAGGTTGCAATTCTCCTGTGGACATGAAGTATTTCTCTGCTATCATGCCCGGTAGAGGAGCTGTCGACCAAGATAATGCCTCGGCCCCGCAGGCGGGGCCCATGGAAAGGTCCAGGCAATCTGAAATGCCTCCGCACCAAGCCATACGAAGAGCAAGGACAACTCGCACGGCTCGCACGACGGAAACTAACAGCCTCAAAATCGTAGACGTCACTCACAACTAGTCGCCGGGATATGATCGTGATGAAAGTGAAGACCCTCGTCTCTCCCAGCAAGCCCGGCGCTATAGACCCCGGCATACCATGCAGTCTGACGAACCCACAAGGATCTCTGAATTATCGGATCGAGCGGAGAGCGGACCAGCTAAACAACATGCGTCATCTAGGAATCATAACCGGATATCATGGAACGCCGAAACATCAAATCGATCCGAGTATCGTGGTCAGGGCTTGGCGACTGCGAGCACCTACATCGGCTCTCACAAGGATGAAATCCCTGGACTGCGCCAGGTGCCCGAAAAAATCGAAAGTCTTATGACAGAGATGGAGAGAATCGAGCAATTTATAACGGCTTTTGAGCAAGATAAGAATGAGAGGCTCGCGCTCCGGAAGGCTCTCGAGGAGTCGCAGGAGCAACTGCGAGAAAAAACTATGGCCCTGGAAGAAACTCGAAAGAGATGGAAGAAGGCGACTGCACAAGTAAGCCAACTACAGTATCAAGAACAAAGAGTGCCACAGGTATCTGATAGCGATCTCATTGCCTCTGTAATGGAGCTACGCTATAGTATTCGATCCTTTTCTGTGCAGTACTTCTCTGGGCAAGGACCAAAGCAACATTCCACTCTTCCCTTCAAGAGTCTTTCCAAATATATGCAAGACATTACAGGGGGAACGGATGGCTATATCGACTATCTTATGTCTGGGACTCAAGGCCCAGTCCTAATTCAGGCATTTCTTTGGAGAGTACTCGTGGGCGAGATTTTCGAACGCTTCTGTTGGGTTCCGTGGCTACAAACGTCCTTGAATATGATATGTCGAGCATTGGAGCCAGGTATGTGTTGATGAATGATCTCATAAATGGCACATCAATTACTAATGACTTTAGACGTCGTATATAACTACAATGACATGGCTGGGCATGAGGCACCAAAGGGGGTAGAGGCCGACCGAAGGTTCCATATTTGGAAGGCCACTACCTCGGCGCTCGTCGCGGAATCCTTGAAATCGGTTGATAGGAAAGAAGATCGAGAACACATTGAAAAGTTTAATTCCAACATGTCTCAGCAAATTTTGGATGCAATCCAGATTTTTGTAAGGGGTTCAGATGAGGCTATCCTTGTCAATCTCCGAAACATAATCGAGAGCTCGATTGCTCTCGACAAAGAGATCTCTAAGCTGACGGCACGTATTGACTGGCTTTTGCCGCCTTGTGGAAGCCGGTTACTCTTCAACCCAGCCTGCATGGAGGTAGAGATAGGATCGGTTATGCCGCGATCGGGACAGATTGTTGACGTGGCAATTGCACCTATGCTACAAAAGCGAGGCAAATCCACTGGAGAGGGTTTCGACGTCGGGAACCTGTTAATGAAAATGGAAGTTGCTTGTATACCTTCTCGATAGCCATGTAACCACTCTTCTTTTATTCATGCTTAGTCGTTGCTACCACTCTGCTTGACCTTTGCTCCGTAGCTGTCCCTAGAGAAGACGCATAGGGTGGTTGGTTTTGGATGCTTTTTTGTGCATTTTCTTAATGTGCTGGACTGACATCAAGGGCAACCTAGCACTAATAGGAACAAGTCCTGCCTGTTCTCCTTTATTAAGACACTGCTTGGTCTACCACGAACGAATTTCAAAACCTATCTTCCTCATAGACATGCTGAATAGTCTAGGTCTGCACGAGATCTTGGCCGATGCAGCTGAAACTGGTGATTTTTGGTCTCCTAGGTTGGCTGATTCGAGAGGTCTTCAATGCGGGGGACTAGAATGGGTAACTTTATGGGTGCAGTCAATGACTAACGACGACTATATGACCGCCGTAGTGGGCACGGACGCAGGATAGTTGATAATTATTGTAAACCTCGTACATGGTAGGATATGACTAATTTATGGTAGCAACTTCCCCAAGCTGCAAAAGGCCGTCGTGCAACTACAACAAATCAGACAACACAATTCCCTTTATCCACACTATTTAAACAAATCCAAGGCCGAAAACCCGACACCCACAAATATTTGACCTATGGCGGTATTCGTTCCCACGGCCGTAGGAGCGTGATGCGTTGAATGTATCATGTTTACATTGTTCTCGTATATTATTACGGAGCTTCGTAGTGGAACTGAGTAGTGATCCTACGAACATGTAGCAAACTAGTTAACCTTGTAGAATACTCGTGCAGTGGAGGCTCTTTGACCTTAGCGTCCAGAGCCGAACCCGCGGAATTGCGTGTTGACACTGGTGGAGCCACTGAACAAGGAGGTTTGAGCAGGCGGGTTGCTGAAGAGAGAGGGCCCAGTACCACCGCCGTTGGTATTGGAAATCTGTTTTCCAAATAGGCCGAAGCCTGGCGTCTGTCCCGGCGCGCCAGTAAGAGTTGAGCTGTCGCTGGGGGTGCGACTCGAAGAGGGGCTCTGGCCAAAACCGCCGGACAGGCCAACACTTTGGGATGACGTAGCTTGCGATGGCTGCATAGCTGTAGAGCTAGCGAAAGCTGCGCCTTTACTCGTAGAAGCTGCAAAGGCGCTTTGTGCTGAAGGTTCTGAAGGCTGTACTGAGCTAGATTGCCCTGCAAAGATGGAGGGTGGATGTGCCGGGTCTTTCGGAACAGACGACCCTCGGTTAGGCGTTCCGGGTGCTGGCGATGATTTAGTCTTTGAAACTCACACATAATGATTTTCTGTATTTGATAGATAGTTATGAGGACTTACTTGAATTTGAGTGCCTACCCGAGGTTGAAGGCGGAGTATTCAAGAACGACCCAGGAAGGACTATTGGTATATGTTAACCATCCGTGAAGTAACGGTCGACGGTTCCTAGTAGTTGAATGGAGTAAACTTGCCAGTTCTTTCGTGTAAGCGAGACCTTTGACACTTTTTCAGCCCTTCTCTAAGGATATCGGCCTGATGTTGAAGTTCCAGTCTCTCCGCTTGAACGTCCTCAGACTCAGAGGCGAGTTCAATCAGTCGTTCTTGGTCCATTCGAGCTACTGTCGACGGCGTCAAAATTGTTGGAGGTCAGAAATAAGACAATTCTCAACAGCCAAATTCACAACATTCTCGGCAAATGTTCTGAGGGACATCTAAGAGCACTTGTCAGTCTTCATCGAACATTTCCCCGGCGGCTGTCTGTACCTGAAAGTGTGTCATTGCCATGTCAATGACCTTTTCCGTACCGAATTCGCTAGCCTTGGCCGCCCCCGCACTGCTAATGGCCTCCTCGACCGCTTCATATGTAAGGCCCTTTCCAGGTTTGTCGGTGAAAGCTGCGGGAAACTTTTGCTCGAGCAAGCTTGCAACACGTTCCGCCTCCCGTCTAGTAATCCTGGACGAAAGGGTTGCGTGGAACTCTGCGTCAAGCGGTGGACCGTATGTAGATACATATGGCCGGAGGATTTCTTGTAGCTTTTCCTTCAGCAGTTTTCGCCTCTCCTCAAAGAATCCGCCTACACAAAACACCAAGATAGCGTTGGCGGTCTGTTTGTCGGCTCCAATGATGTGAATGAACAAATCTTCTACAAACGCCTTGGCAAAGTCGACGACTTGATCTAGGTAAAAGTCTGCAATGCCACCCCAAGGTTTGGCTTGCATCTTGAAAAGCTGGAAGCCCAGGTTGCCATTGGGGAGACCGGGATATTCAGTCCCCTGATTTGCCGCCGCCAGGTCCTCGAGCTCCTTGCAAAGCTCAGTTTCAGATATCTCAGTGGGGTCTGGGAAGTTTTTGAAGAGATCAAGAAATGCTTCTAGGTGTTCGGGCGGGTCATCTCCGTTCCGAATCCACTCGAAGCCGCCGTCATCAAAGGAAAAGCGTTCTTCATCATCCCACTCAATCTCACGATCCACTCCTTTGGAGACCAGGGTCGCGTGGAACGCACGGTTGAATGATCTGAGTAACGCACGCAACTTTCGCGTTCCCTGACTGTTGTACAGGTCGCCGAAGAACTCGTCGCCGTACCGCCCGTCGATGCCATCACGCGCAAGACGCTGAAACCGCTCCGCGATCTCTAGCAAATACGTTCGCAGCTCATCTGGTTCCGAGCGGGGCTTTCCAAGTTGTTCAATGGCTCTCTGGCGGGCAGAGAGGTTACTCTCGATCTCCTCAATCAGACCAGGAAGTGTCTTCTGGATATGTTGCAGAAGCACTTTGCTGAGCTTCCTCCGCAGGGGTGTGATGCCGCGGCTCATCGGATTGATGCTAGACCATGCGCCAGACTGGAAGAACTTCTCTTCTTCTGCATCTCGGTCGTCTGCTGTCGTCTTTTCCTGGCCCTCCGGTCGATTGCGTAGAACATGCCACCCTAGCTTTAGCTTGTGCTTGCTCTCTTGACCTCTGATGAGCTGGAGACACTTCCTTTCATCCTGAGATCCCGGTGCGGTTAGGTCAGGCTTCGTGATGATGCCAAGTGTGCGCTCCCTGTTAGGATCATATTCCTTGGCCTCATCAACGACCATTTGGTTTGCAAGGTTCTGATTGGCTGAGACAACAACGAGAATAATACTCTTCAGCTGCTTCATGTAGGACTCTGCGAGCTCCTTCACGATCTGCTTGTCTTCTCGAGTCTGGTCTGCAGTCTCAGAATGAAAGAAGCCAGGCAAGTCGACAAGAGTGACGGGGTAGATATCTGGGCCAGCTATCTCCACATGAAGGATGTCTTTAGAGAAGCCCTTTGAATTGCCGACGCGGATTCCCATCTTCTCCGTAGCTCCATTGATGATTTCGGGGAGAGCATCCTTGTCAAAGCTGGTTCGGTGGAACTGCTGAGAGGAGCCAGATCCAGCCCCAGTCGCCCAGTCAATTCTGACCTCGATCTTGGTCTCCGGGCTTCGTCGCAGGACCAACTCCGTGGCGAACCTAGTGCAAACGTCACCCTTGGTGGGGAAGCGGACACGGGAAATGGCTTCTAAGACGGAGCTCTTGCCTGAAGATTGGTCCCCAACAACGATGATTTGTGGCAGATTAACAATCTCACCAACCTGCAGCTCCCGGAGGCTGTCGATTGTGTCGAGCAAAGCCTTTGCCTCCGGACTGTTGAGCTCGTCCAGCCCCACGGAATCAAGTGCAATATCGGACGCTGACATGTCTCCCATATGCAAAGACTTGGCCGTTTTGGCTTACTGTGCTGTAATGGAATGGACACTACAAACTTCTGATGGGTGATACAGAAAAAAAAGGTCCGAGGCTGGTGGAAATTTGGGAACAGAGTTACCAGGTTGCAGCGCGCCTTAGTGTTACTGTAATCAAGTTATATACTTCACGTACCTTGCCGTCACTGGCTGCATATTGTATGAAGTAAAACTTTAGTGGCCTAAGTTGGTATTGGTAGGAGAATACAATCTGGAACCAACAGCCCAGCACTGCCACACCCGGCAATCCCGCAGTCAGACAGCCATTGGTCACAAGAAGTAGGCCTTTCTTACCATAAGGCACATTTTCAGGGGTCAAAATACTAGTGAACGCATTCCAGCCCATTACCAGGCCTTAACCGGAGGCTGTGTCGGCCTCCAAGATGTCCTTGCTGCTTTCTGCAGATCTTGCCCTCACCAGCAAGCTCGTCGAATCGGATTGCACCCCTTGGCGCTTGCTAGTGTACGTTTCAGCGGCTATTGGTCACGCAATTGTACGGCCGCGGATTTCGGATGCATCACAATCTCCATGAACAGGCGGCCTGTGCTTCGCAGTTGTCAACCAGCTGCCAGGCAGATGACAGACGGATGGTAGGAATCGTTCACTGTCCCCAGCAGTTCACCCTGAAGAGTCTCATCAGATCTCAGAGATGGAAGTAACGATGTTTTATCATCAATGTAGATGTCGACCACATGAAATATGTGTTTTGCGTTGAGCTCAAGACTTAGATTCATCCTGGAATTACTTACAGAGAGATTCTGTTCTATTTCTTGTGTGAAGCGACTGGATATAATTCATTTAGCACCAGAAGTCTGGGATGCTTCCTGAGAGTTGAGATGAAGGAGCTTTGGTAGCCCTGTCTCACATTCGTCTAATGCGTCAATGACTAGACAAGTACCGCTTGCACGAGGATCATGTAGCATTGTCTGAAACACTTGCGACAACCCGAAGAATGCATTTGGACCCTCAGAGAACCTTTGGCCTCCGTAGTCATATCGATCTTGAATGTGCTCGAAAAGACAAGGCTTCTGGCATAACATCAGGAATAAAAGGCCTCGCAGAATCCCACAGCTGTGTTTAGTCGCGAGTCGGTGGCTTGGCAGAAGAAAAATGCCAAAATAGAGCGGATTAATGGCTGAAATGGCGAACTGCTAGCATCATTGTCGCTCGAAGGAGGTTCGTCTTTACCAGCGTCGCCATACAGCAATGAAGACGACCAAAGCTCGCTCAGGATCCCGCACAATAGCATCGTCTTCCCCTTACCGGGATCACCTTTAATCCATAGCAGTTTACTCTCATCTCCGTCTTGCCACTGTTGAAACTCTGTGTTATGGGGGATCCACTTGTACGATTCTTTGAGCAGTCTACCCTTGGTTTGCTCGATCCGCGCCTTGTCGTCGCGGGGGCCGGTGAGGAGGAGGTCGGCAAGGCAGCGCTTCAAGCTCGAATCAGGGTAATTGTGAAAGTTGATCGAGTAGTTATTCCCAATTTTTGCTTTTAACTAGCCCTCAGCGTTAAGAACTCTAACAACGTTCATTGTTGAGGACTGATATTCTTGTCATGATAAGGAGGTGTTGTGATGAAAAGAAACATAGGTGACAGAGGCGTCCAAGGCGGGGTATGAAATCTTCAGCCGCTCATCGAGCCACTCAGATCTGATCATGGGCCAGCCTTGTAGAATTCTCTTTTGTTTCTGTTACTATTCTTAAATCAGTCCCCGTAAGACTCTGGTTCCTTTCAAGCTATCTAATCGAGCCTCTTAAATCTGAATAATGCCTGTGGCAAGTTGTAATATGCTACTGAAGAGACAAAATGCTGCTAGTACAATGAGATACCGAACCTTCCCCTGCAGCTAGTTGTCACAAGTTCAATGCCAGATAATACAGAATAAAATGCAGCCAGAATCTTACCCTCGTCCGATTCCCTCCTCGCAGATTGGGTCGGTGCTGCGACTGCTTTACCCTGTGCGGTGGGTGTGCTTTTGTCTGTTGCCTGTGGCGCTTGTTGGGAGCCTGAATCTGCTAATCCGAGGTATCCCTTATCCTCACACTGTGGGAACTCATATGAGGTGCCAAAAATGGTAGTATTAGGATCGATGGAGATCTACTAAGCTATGAAGCAGGAGCCGCAGGAAAGCCCGTGATCTCCGGTCTATCTATCAGGTGCCCGGCAACGCGGCCACACACACGCGCGTGACTGTGACGCGTGAGGCATCACAGATGCAGGACATATCTCAGGCTCCGATAATGATGCCTCAAGGCACAGTCGCTCCGTCTCTGCCAAGGTAGATCGTCAGCCGAAATGAATGCTCAGGGAAAGAGAAAACCCTATGAAGCGTGGAAGTCGAGATCCCACACTCGCGAAGGGACGCTTAGGACCGCGCTCCATAATGGTGGCGGTAATATGAATTTCGTTGCGACGTCCATGATCTATGGAGCCTTATGGCCATTATACGAGAGCGGTAAGCTGTCGGATCTCACAGTAACCTGCAACGGCCGGCGGTTTCAAGTGCACAAAGCTATAGTGTGCTCGCAGTCACCTTTCTTTGATAAAGCGTGCAGTAGCGGCTTCAAGGTTGGCTGGCCGTTAGACCTCACACCCCAAAGAGACATGAGCTGACAATATGTCCAGGAGGGGATTGAGCATACTATCGACCTCCCTGAAGACGACCCCGACATCGTGGACCGCTTCTTCCAGTTTCTCTATGCCGGTAATTACTCCGATGGAGAGTATTTCCATGGTTTGCCGTCAAAGGAGGCCATGATGAGCCTTGGAGTGGTTTCAGAGAGGCTCGAAGAAACGCTGGGTCCCGATCAATACATCAACCTAGAAGCCCCCATTACAACAACCCGCCAAGGCGACGATGAGGGCGACGATGAAGACGACGAGGAGGGAGATGGAGATTATACGCCAGACAGCCAGGGTGCAAATATGGGCGAACAAGACATTGATCAAGAACCTCTGGAATACCACTCAGAGGCGTCGGACTACACAGACCCCGACGAATTATACGACCCAGACTTGCTGAAGGATGAGACATTGAATAAGGACAAGCTCCCTCCTTGGATCGGGAACTATCAAATGGAATACCCAGTCACGAGCATCATCGTATCGCTCCGGGTTTACGTCATGGCCGACAAGTACGACGTTCCAGCACTCAAGCTTTTGGCCAAGGAGCGCTTTGTGCGGACTGTAGAGAATTTCTGGCTGACATATGCCGACTTCCCAGCTGTGGTCGATGAGCTATTCGCGTCCACGATGCCGAATGATCCCCTCCAAATCTTCGTCTGCGAGCTGGTGGTCTGCCAGTACCATGTCGACTCAGATGTCCGGGCCAGAATGAAGCCAGTCATGGAGAGACATTCCGGGTTTGCTGTTGGTGTCCTTGAGAAGATGGTTGCTCTTACCCAGATGTAGCCGATAGCGTGGACTCTAGACATATTCCTGTATTGATAGAATTGTATTGCCGTGTTTTTTCTTCATCCTGACACTTCTAGTAGTCAATGTTTGACTTAGTTACTACTTCCTCTCAAGCGCGCAATTCAGCCTCATTCGATAGAATCAGAACAGATGTCTTCCCATACCAGTGCTTTTCTTACACCGATATCCTATACTAGCCACTGTGTAGCGTTCGAAGATCTGTGCTAAAGGTGACGACTCTTAACTGGCCTAACAATGCATGCTGTGTAGTTATACAGCGGATTGCTTTGTGGAACCAAAATGAAATTAAGACTATGTAGGCGATGATGTCGATGATGTCTATGGCAAATTGCAGCGTGCTGCTAAAGAGACAAAATACTGTCAAAACAAGGAAAAGCCCAGCTTTACCCTGTGACTTTTTAGATGGCTTCATGCATCAAGACATGTATGGCTGAGGTGATAGAAAGTGTGGATAAAGGAGCCGCACACCTAGATATGGGTCTTAATTCGAGAAGAATCAAGTCTATATAGTAGATACATGACACGCTGGCGTGGGCACTAAACGTCTATCGCCGATGCTGCTTGCCGTCCTTCACCTGCTCGACATGCCCATCATCCACATCATCAATAATAACTTCTCGCTCCGCAGTACCGTGGTCTTGGAAGAGTGTTTCTTGCACTGCCCGTCAAATGTCAGCATTGAGCAAAACGAAATGGAAGATACAATGAGTCAGCATGTCACTTACCACTCCAAAGCTCCGAGTACAGACCGCCCCTATCAATCAGCTCCTTATGCGTGCCCATCTCGGCGACGCTGCCCTCCTTGAGCACGATGATCAGGTCCGAGTCGTAGATGGTGCGCAGGCGGTGCGCCACAAAGACGCTGGTACGCGCCTTCTCGCGCAGGATGCTGTTGATGTTCTGCATAAGCGCCTGCTCCGTGTGCGTGTCCAGCGCGCTCGTCGCCTCGTCAAAGAACAGCAGCGGCGGGTCCTTGAGCAGCAGCCGGCTGACGGCGAGCCGCTGCTTCTCACCGCCCGAGATCATCAGCCCTCGCTCGCCGACCTTGGTCTGGTAGCCGTCCTTCCAGCCTTCGATGATGTGGTGGATGCGCGCGCGTTTGGCGGCTGCGATGACGCGATTGTGGGGGGCGGCGAGATCGCCGTAGCGGATATTGTGCTCGACTGTGTCGTTAAAGAGCGGAGTGTCTTGGGGCACGACGCCGATTGACTTTCGTAGAGAGTCGAGGGTGACTTGGCGAATGTCCTGGTCGTCGATTAGGATGCTGCCGGACTGCGCGTCGTAGTAGCGGAATAGGAGGCGGAGAAGCGTCGATTTGCCGCACCCTGATGGACCGACAATTGCGACCTTCTTGCCGGCAGGGATTGTTAGGTTTAGATTGCGGAGAATAGGGCGATCGGCGTGATATCCAAACGTGACATTGTCAAACTTGATCTCGCCGCCCTTTGTCAACGTCAAAGCCTGTGCGTTAGGTGGCTCTTTGATCGTGACATTGACCTTCTGGAGGTTAAAGAGGGTCTCCATATCAAGGAGGGATTGGCGGAGTTCTCGGTATACTGAGCCCAAGAAATTGAGCGGAACTGAGAGCTGGAAGACCAGTTGATTGATCATGACGAGATCACCAACCGTCAGATTGCCGTCTGCAATGCCCTTTGCGCCGAGATACATCATTGCGGTTAGCGCTGTCGAGAAGATGACGTTCTGCCCGCTGTTGAGAAAGGCGAGAGAGGTCGCCACCTTGATTGAGCTCCGTTCGTATTGCTGCAGGGCCTTGTCGTACCGCGCAATCTCGAACTTCTCATTATTGAAGTACTTGACGGCCTCGTAGTTAATGAGCGAGTCCACCGCCACCGTCGACGCCTTGTTGTCGGCGGCATTGGTCTGCCTTCTGAACTTTGTCCTCCACGCCGTCGTCCAGATGGTAAACGCTGTGTACGCCGCCATTGTGATGCCAGTAATAGCTGCGAACGACCCTCCGTATTGATATGTCAAGATGCCACACACCATAGTGATCTCCAGGGCCGTGGGAATGACGTGGAAGACCATGCTCGTCAGCAGGAAGCTGATGCCCTTGGTTCCTCGGTCAATGGCTCTCGTCAAGCCGCCAGTCTGCTTCGATAGGTGGAAGCTCAGGTCCAAACGCAGCAGGTGGTCAAAGACGTCGCAAGCAACTTTTCGGATCGCCTTCTGCGCGACAGAGGCGAAGACGGCGTTTCTCAGCTCCTGGAACACGGTCGCGCCTATCCTGGTCGCGCCGTATGCGATTATCATGGCGCCCGCGACGGTCGTTGCTGTGCCGCCGACCGAGGCGACGTCGATGTTCATGGCGTCCACGATGCTCTTGAAGTAGAAAGGGACCTGCACGTTCAGGACCTTGGCTCCGATGAGGAGCGACACCGCCAAGCCGACGCGAAGCTTTGTGCCGGGGCTGCCCTTGGGCCAGAGGTAGTGGGACATCTCTTTGATGATAGCCCAGTCTGCCTTGCGCTGCTCCTGGGCCGATTTGTCTATCGCGGCGAGAGGATCGCTCGCCGGCTTCGGTGTGAGGAGAGACTTAGCCGCGGCGGGCGGCCCGTCCTTGGACTTCGCATCTTGGGCTATGGTCGACTTCGGGGCGGCGTGCGGCGGGGGGATCGAGGGGTTCTTCGATTGATCTCTGAAGGAATGCGAGGTGGCGAAGACGCGCACTGGGCTGCTCGAGCTCTTCGGCAGCCAGGGCTTACGGTACTGAGCTCTGGTCCATCGCGCCGGAGAGGAGGAGGCGGAGGCGGAGGCGGAGGAGCAGGAGCAGGAGCACAGCAGCGGTGCGCGGTGGAAGGTTCGGGGGATCATCACGAGGACTGGGGATGGCGGGGGTCCATCTTCCCCATGCGACGGCGATGACAAAAGAGGAAGAGCTGAGGCGGAGGCGGTTGCAATTGAGACGTCACACCTAAACTCGGCGGTGTCTGTGTCTCTCCAGATGTCTCTTATAAGAGAAGCTCAGCCGGACTTTGGAGAGAAGATATAAGAAGACAGCAAAGGAAGAGGCGTCGTGTGCAGGCGTGAAACGCGGGCTTTTTGCTGGTATCACGTAATAATCCACTCGATGTCGATCGAGACAAGCTGCTCCGGCCGGCACAGTCACAGTCAGAGTCCGAGCAGAGCAGAGCAGAGCTCCGTCGGGTTAAGCGCGGGGCGGGGAGGTCGGGCAGAAGCTTACCTTAGCTTTCCTCAACTTACAGTACTAGCACTAACAACGGTAAGCTCGCCGATGATGCAATTCTCCACGGATCGGAGATAAAAGAACAAACACCCCTGACTTTGTCAGCACCATCAAGGTATCACCACATCAGCAGCTCCCCTCCCCCCCTTTTCCCTGCTGTCCACAGAAGCATGCGCAATTTCAGTCAAGGAAATTCCCCTATTGAGAGGATGGTTATACCATCTGATTTGTCGGGAATATTCTCCAGCTAATAATGATGGCTCAAGGGGGCATGCAGGGTAGGGCTGGTCTTCTTGTAATATAATTGACCTAAAGCCACGGCGGCTTCCGTATTCAGAGACTTCTCCTTCTGTGTGATTGAGCGTTGGACATCAAGGTTGCCCAAAATAAGGTGCTTCTGTGGCTTGGCCTGTGACGAAACACGCGAGGGCCGATAGAGCTAATGACGGATCAATTGTTGATGGGACTGGACTATTTGATCCTTTCTTCTACGACGCTCGTTCAGACGAAATCTCGAGTGGATTGAACAGATCCCACGGCTGTAGAACCATTTTCAGACCCATGATGGCTAGGATCAACGTGCGCGCCTCTCAAAGCGGCTTCATCATGTTGTCCTACCACAATACTTCGAGAACCAAAACTCAGCCTGGCTGCCACCCGGGTGCCATGGTTGCATTTTGTGGCCGACCGGATCTCCAGGAGCTGCATTAGCACCACCCGGGCGCTTGTGAATGATCCTCCTGGCAAGGAATGGGCCGTAAGATAGAACCAGCATAAGGACTACCAGCACGGCGAGGTTTGCATCAGTCTTCGGACTAAGAGCGAATGGAAACCCCCTGTCCAGATAGTAGGTCAGTAGATGTCATCGCCGTCGACAAAGGCTATGGCATGGCTTACGTAAAGGCTGTGATGATCCCAAGAACAATAACAGTCCTTGCCAGCCAGGAACTGCTCAAAGACAACAGTCAGTGACGGTATTGGAATTGGATCCTGAGACAGAATGACATACTGCACTGGTGCCATCTTCGTCGTCTGTTGTGTCTTCTTGAAAGTACGATGATGCAAATAGCCCAGCATATACTGGGCAACGACGAGCACAAAGATAAGGAGCCCGATGATCTGGTGGGAATTGCTGAAACTTTTTGACTAAGGCAAGTCAGCGGATTTCTTGCAGCATACCTACAATTTTTACTTACCCTGTTATATAAAGTACTAGTCACGATCCCCATGACTGTTCCGGAAAACGCTAGTCCGAAGGCAACCACTTGATTAATGAGATACCATCGAACAGGATTGCCAAGTCGAAGGAGCAATGTTCCCAGGGGAAACAGACTAACAAAGGCAGATATCATAAATATCGAATGCATCAGCGCTTTTATGTCTGACTTGCCGATTTTGACTCGCCGGGAGTCGTCCCTATCGATGAGTTGCCGATTTCTAGAATACCGCCCCGTCTCGTCGCCAGCGTCATATCTATAGCGAAGCTGCCGTAAGCTTGGTGATAGCTCAGTGGATTTCTTAATAGTTATTATTAAGCTCCTTTCAAAGTATATCTAGTATATAAGCTTTATCAGATGACTATTTGATGATATTACCAAATATAGTAAACTTTGAAGCGATAGTATTATAGCTAGGTAGGAATTTTATAATAAGAAAGAATCTATATCATGCTAATTCTACCCCTTCTATAGACCTATAACTAGCTGTAAGTCAAGACGATCGATAGGACCACATATAGTAAGAGTATATAAGCTAACAGTATTCGAATCAATAGAGGATATTATGGTAGCGGCACTTTGGGTAGGCCGCCAGCTCCAACCAACCCTCCCTTAAAGAGTTTTTAGCTGACTAACGCTACCTATTTGATTTCTTACCTACTGATACAACAATCATAAGAGATCTTGGTTATCTACCTAACCAGACTAAGCTATCACCTATCCTAACAAACAGGTTTACCAATAAGTTTCTAGCTTGATAGAATATAATCTTTAAGTAGTTTCAAAGCTTTCATCCGACAGAACCAGGAGAAGAGATAGGCTTCCTTCCTAAAGCGCCTTCAGATAAGCAGCTGTTTTTGGAACTGTAGGAGGAGCTCTATACATAATTTCCCTTCTGCTGCCTACAGTTGTTCTAAACGTATAGATCAAGTTCTAGCAGCCCAGGCTCTAGCAACACTATAGATACTATCCTATAATAGGCTGTTAGCTAGTGTCTTAGTTAGTCGACAGTGTATATAAAACGAGCTATGATGAAAGTTTGGTAGAAGACGCTCGAGAGATTGACGGTATCGTCTGAATGGCAGCACTAGATAGTTGATAGCACGTGAAATAGAAATACATTCTCTTCAAATATTTCGAGGTTGGCTGCCTTATTCACGACCATTGTTTAGACACCCGGAAGCATCTTTCAGAGATGAGATCTGGAAGTCAGTATACATAGAAACTCTCCGACTTCAGTTAAAGATATAAAGTCTTTTACAATGATGCAGCTAAAGTGGCCTTCCGCCGTTTCAACAAGAACCTCAAGCCTGAGGTTTGACCCCCTGAGACGAGAGCAGACCATGGCAATGATTCACCATATCCCAGAGCCAATACGTCAGCCGCCCAATCGTCTAACTCGCTTTTGCGCAGCGTGAATCTCCCTCTTGTGACGCACCAACCCGTCCTTGCGCGAGAATGTTTGATGACACTCGCCACACACGGCACTTTGAAGAGGATACCCGCTTTCTTTGGCCCATTTCTTGTGATTGCTCCAAACATGTCGGTCTTTTTCGCTCTGATCCTTTGCCTTAGCCCAAGTGCAGTCCTCTTTGGGACACTGACGGTGGGTTAAGGTGTGATATCTGAGAGATGGTAAGCAAAATGTCTTTAAGGCAGGTAAGAACAGGAACTTACTTCATGTCATTAGTATCGGATCCACGATATTCGCAGTCTTTCCAGGTGCAGCTAGAGCGAGCTCTGGATGTTGCTATGAGTGGAGGAAATTCTGTGGATTCCAAAGGATGCTCGCTTGAGCCTCTCCATGGTCGATCGCCTTCATAAAGCTGAGCTGATACTTGTTCCGCCTGGCCAACGTCAAATGTCCCTATGTTGGGTGATGACAGCATGCCAACATCTCAAATACGCTGGATGGGCGAGGCGGCGTCTAAGTCTTCATGCTGAATCAATAGCAATGCTGGATTGATAGTGTTATCATCCTCCGAGTTCGGAACGACTCTGTGCGGCGACATATCAGGTTGAGGCACTACCACACTCATATCGGAAGTCAAACCTTCTACCATATCGTCGTGATTTGCAACAGAGAAGAAGCTTGGACTATGAGAGAAAGCCATGACATGAATTGAATCGTAACTAACTAAGACAAAAAAATATGCTCTTATTTGCGCTGAGTTGCCCAGCACCTAATATAGGAATAAGGAATAGACAAAAAGACAACTTGTCAGACTGTCGGATGCATGCTTGTCTCTGTTAATCGCTGGGCAAAGATGAGGCTGACGTCAATGCCATTGGCTGCTAGGCTGCACAAGACATGTTGGAACACGAGATGACGTGGCCCAATCAGATGTGTCCTGCCTCCCATGACATCAGCAAACGATATTGAGAGTTGAGTCCATGTGCTGTGTCAATGCCGGCGCTCTTACAGAAATCAGCTTTCTTCTCTAGCTTTGTCATACTATGTGATGGTCTCACACAACGATAACCAAATGGCCGCAAAAAAGGTAGTGGCGAAGGGGAAACGTAGCCAGGCGCAGAGGTCATTCGTGGTCCACTCGGTTTTACTCAGCCTGATCGACCCTGTCCGCGGTGTACCGACAAGAAATCTCCTTGAAGAACATCCTGATGATAATGTTTTGAAGAGTCACCAGCTGAAGGAGAAATTCCTCGACTCATTCGCACTCATCTGCTCGACTTCCCGCTTCGGCAGAGAGACCGCCTCGGCCGTCTGTATGGAGCAGAACCAGTCATCTGGAACTGTTCTACGCGTGGCTCGCAATCACGGCTTATTACAGCAAGATCTCACCAAACTCAAGAGGGTGCTACAAATTCTGATCGCTGTTGCCAATGGAGGTATGAAATCGACCGATGTCAGATCATAAAACCGGAATTACTCACCTTGGCTCAATACAGAGGAACTCTCAATGCAAGCCGAGACTGAGATTCTCGAGGAGATAGTTGATTTAGACAAGGATCGCATTCTATCACTTGTGCAGAAGCTAGACAATGGCGGAATCCGACGGGTTTTCCAGCTGGCAATTTCGAGGTTGTCTAGTAGGGCTTCCACAGAAGAAGAATTAAAGGGACCGGTATTTGCGCATTGGATCAACACATGTCCTTTTTTAGCCATATCTTTAAGCTCTTCTGGGACATCCCAATTACTGTCTCTTGTTAAGTGGGCAGCACAGGCCAGATGGACTTATCAAAAGCAATTGCAGCTTTTGCTTGCTTTCGACCCGACGCCGGCTCCACCCTGGATGGCACCTCTTTACAAGCTTGCTCGCTACTGGGGAGCGACTAAATCCATGGTCAAGTTGGCTGTGAAGCAGCCCGAGGTCTTCGCTGAAATCTGCATCAAGGATGTCGAAGCCCCGGCGCAACAATCTTTTTCGCTTTCTCAGGTTAAAACGCCACTCCATCAAGCACTTAAGCGACTAGTAAAAGATGACTGCGAGATTATAATGTGTGAGTTGGCTAAGCGCTGGGAAACACACGATGCCGATGCGAAACTGCGCAAAGCATGCCACTTGACTCTTACACTCCATGCCGAAATGCAGCTTCTCGGTTACTACGAGCGCAACGCAGGGTTGATGCCCCAGCTACACTTTATGGGCACTAGTAAGAAAGCCTGCTATCTTTGCCACGAATTTCTAGTTCGGCATCCGCTACGTATACGGGTTTCAGCTTGCCATCAAAAAATATATCCTTCATGGATGCCACCATCCAACGTTGGTATTCCTAGTGGAGTAGAAGAGAAACTTTTTTGGAATTTTAGTAAACACATCGAAAAAGTGGTCGTGAGAGAGCTAAAGACGGGGCTTGCGGCTCCCCGCCGGCCGAAAACTAATGATTCAACTGTAGGTCCAACACTGACGGTGACGGCGACTATTCCCACAGAGGTTTGGGTGCGGCACATAGCAGGAAAGCAGCTAGTCTTTGAAGGAGATGGCAGATTTAGTCAAGGAGACTAGAGAGTACTATCAAGGCTTTGATTATCGTAGGTTGTTGAGATAATAACGTCAAGAAAAGGGCCATATGCACATGTTATGTAGCATGCTAGATACTTCTGCCTTGGAGAGTTTACGTGACACATTTGCTTTACTAGTGTCAATCGAGGAACTCAACCGCAAGACTTAGCTGTAAAATTCATATTCAAGTGGCAACCTCGAGCACAGTAGCTTACCATGATGTTTCTCCCGAAGGTTGACGACGCGAGTATTCAACGCATCATTGCTGCACAATGAAGAAGCGAAGAAAGCATTACATATACGCTCAGAGCATCTAGAACCAATCAACATAGAAGGACCCGCAATATCTTGCTGCCCAAACATGCGGGAGGCCTTCCACATCTCGCCCAAGGTTTGAGACGCGCTGACTTGAAGTGGAAGTTAAAAGAGGAGATTTGAACAATCATTTTCTACGGTCTTTTCAAGCATCAACCCTCGCATTAGCAAACATGATGGCAGCAGACATTCCGGTGGGAGACCATCGAAACCTTTTGGACATAATTGACAATCTCCGCGCACAGGGTTTCAGTCGATATATTGACCTACCGGAAATCATAGTTTGTGGAGACCAGGCTGCTGGTAAAAGCTCCGTTCTCGAGGCTATCTCTGGTATGAAATTTCCCACCAAAGACGGCCTTTGTACACGCTTCGCGACAGAGCTAGTTCTTCGCCGAGGCCATGTGACGAATACAAAGGTGTTTATCACGCCAGGCCAGGGTCGATATGACGAATGGAAAAAGAAAATTGAAAGTTGGCAGCCACAGAACAACTTAGATATAGACGGTCTCGAAGCAGTGACAAAGGAAGCAATGGAAGCAATGGATATCCCGGTCCCGCGAAAGTTTTATGATGATATCCTGCGCATTGAGGTTACTGGGCCGAAGCAGCCACACCTGACCATGGTAGACCTCCCTGGTCTATTCAGAGCAGGCAACAAAGAGCAATCTGATGCCGATGTCGCCACAGTACGTAGCATGGTTGAGAAATATATGGCCCGACCAAGAAGCATCATTCTAGCAGTAGTGTCGGCTAAGAACGAATATGTTCTTCAGGAAGTGACCTCAATGGCTAAATACGCCGACCCAGAAGGGCTACGAACCATGGGGCTCATCACAAAGCCTGATACCCTAGACGTTGGTTCTGATTCCGAGGGCTACTGGGTACGCCTCGCCCAGAACACTGAAGTCGAACTCCGGCTCGGATGGCATGTTCTAAGAAACCGCAACTTTGAGCAGCGAGGCTCGACCTCGGCACAACGGGACGATATTGAGAGGAGATTTTTCTCAAGTGGCATTTGGAGTAGTGTTGACCCGTTGCACTGCGGCGTGGAAGCTCTGAGGAACAGACTCAGTTCAGTCTTGACGAATCAGATTCTTTCTCAGCTCCCAAGTCTTGTCCAGGACGTGGAGACTGGCATTCGTCAATGTACAGAACAGCTGGACCGGATTGGTCCTGTCCGGAAAACACGTGAGCAACAGCAGAAATATCTATTACACGTGAGCGAAGGTTTTACTTCCCTCACAGAGCAGTCAATTGACGGCGCGTATATGGACCGTTTCTTTGGCGATAGGAAAGAGCGCAACGGATATCCTAGGAAGCTCAGGGCCGTCGTGCAGAACCGGCTGCTTGAATTTCGCCAGGAGATGCTCTTGAATGGACAGAGCCAGACAATCATCGACTCAGAAAGTGAAGGCGAGAATGAAAATGAATTGAGCGAATCGCCGCGTATTTCTAGATCCCAATATGTCGAGCAAGTGGCATCTCATTTGAAGTTCAGCAGGGGGCGCGAGCTCCAAGGCCTCTTCAACCCGGTCATTGTTGGCGATCTCTTCGTAGCGCAGTCCGAGCCATGGCGGAAGATCACAGAACAACTGGTTGAAGATATTGTGAACTTTGCACATCACGCAACTCAACTTGTGATTCAACACGTTGCTGCCAGTGATGTCGCTGCTGAGCTGCGCAAGTTCGTCC
Source organism: Phaeoacremonium minimum UCRPA7 (assembly GCF_000392275.1). NCBI lineage: Eukaryota > Fungi > Ascomycota > Sordariomycetes > Togniniales > Togniniaceae > Phaeoacremonium > Phaeoacremonium minimum. The sequence continues at coordinate 19,481 of NW_006921198.1, read as the reverse complement.
ACGAAAAGATAGATCAGCTCAAAGTCGGGCTGGACGCCAAGGTCAAAGAATTACTTGCCTCAGCTAAGCAACACCCCATTACGTATAATCAGCAGCTCACGAACAATGTTCAAAATATTCAGCATGCCCGGTACAAGCGGAATATCAAGCAGCTCCTTAGAACTATGTTTGGCTCGCAGCCATTTGACGACGAGGACAAAAAGATCTATATCAATCCTGTGCAGCTAGTGGAAGATCTAGCACATGGCCTTGAAACAGACATGGAACTTTCCGGAAGCTTTATGGCGGTCGACTATATGGAGGCATATTACAAGGTAGGTTCTCGCCTGGATAACAAAGTTGCTGTACGCTAACCATAGTGTCACGCTTCAAGGTGGCAATGAATAGATTTATCGATGATGTCAGCGTGCTGGCCATCGAAGACTGCCTCATTGCAAAGGTCTCCAAACTCTTTCGGTCAACCGAGGTCTTGACACTGAGCAATGAGGATGTCTCCCGGCTGGCAGGTGAGACTAGAAAATGTTCTGTCGAGAGAAAGCGCCTGGAAGAGAAGCACAAGATCCTTGATGCGGGTTTGCGCGGCCTTAAGGGCTTACAAAGGCAAAGGCCATTCCATCGCCCTGCTGAATGGGATCCTACCCCGCGAGGAACTCTAGAGAGTAGGCCTAGTACGGTCGCGCCTAGTTCAGAAGAAGCATCAATCGCTGCCTCTGTTATGGAATCATCTCCTATGATGAAATATCAAGGTGCAGCAGATCCTCCATTTGATGAAGATTTTGAGCCATCTGTCAAACCGAAAGATGAGGAGTGGGAGGTCGAAGATACCCAGGTCCCTCAGGAAGAGAAATGGGATTTCCCAGCACCCTCCTTCAAACCTTCTAGGAAGGTCAGGAGAGTTAAGAGGCTTCCTAAGGGTATTTTTCAAGAGCCTTCCTCTGATCAGGATCCTGAGCAATAGGAAAATTCTAATATATACGTTTATAATCTATTAGTATTGATACAATATGATAATATGGTGTCAAGTCTTATATGGCTACGACAGCTAAGTAATGACGGCTTTAAAGCTTTGAGAAGCTTATTTAGTTTAGTCGACAAACTATCGAGAAGGTATGAGAGGTATAGTATTGGCAAGCAAGTGTTAAGAAATCATGTAGAGTTATCTTAAAGAGTGTGAAAGGTCGAGATGAATATCTTCTATAGCTATACACCTAGCGTACTTATTTGATGTATATGTCTTTTTGGAACATTGAGGGGTTTGACGAGGTGCTGAAAATGTCAGGTATCATGTGATTGAATCGGTGCCTGTTGTGGCCGCCCAATATAGCTGCCTGACATGGCTAGCTGCCTTCTATCGAGAAAGTTATAGATGTGAATACAGTAGCCAGCCTTGACACGTCTGCTTCTATAGCACTGCCACGTCTTCCCACCTCGTTGCATTTTACCTCGCTCTCAGCAACATTGGTCTTACTGGCATTATCGATGTTAGCGCAGCAGCTCATTCGATGCGAGTAGATGTTCGTTGCACCTTCATAGGGTGAGATTGATTTGTCCTCCCGTGTCTTCTCTCGAGTCGCGTAGGTCTAACGAGGTGTCACCTCTGCATTTCATAGTAATAGTAGGAACGCGGAGAAAGCCTAAGAGACTAACTAAATCATGAATAGTAAGAATGACTAGACTATTAAGTAAGTGCAGTACAAAATCATTGACCTACACCAATTATGTGACGCCGACGCCTAACTAAGAGGTGAATGATTGGCTACATTCTTCAACTGTCTTAGCAACACAAATCGTAAAAGTAATGTAGATTTCGTACAAGAAAACTGCAAAGTTGCCATGTACCCTGAATGCGGGCTGACCGATCCGAACTTGAATGATGTTTGAAGCATCCTCCGCAGCCGCTATGTTTGGCCGATCAGCGCTTCTGGGGGGCATCTATGCAGAGTGCTAGGACTGGGGAATAACTAGCGCACCCCTTACCGCGGAATCCTCCACCCCTACTTGTGGGGTCAGAGATAGGCGATCCCTTCGGCACTCGGAACTCAGCAGAGTATAGTACTAAGTTCCGACGATGCGTTGCTGATGATCAAGAGTGCGGTACTGGGTGGAAAAAAGTGGCTATAACTAACTTGGCCAGATTGTGTGTAGTCCAGAATCTGCGAGCTGTTTGTCTTTATGTAGACAAACGATGTCATTCTCTGAAATATATAGCTCCTTGCGGTCTTGAATTTCGCCTGTACTTGCATGTATAAATGAGAGTATATTGACAAACATGAAGTCCAGCGTCGCCACAATCGATCCCTACAAGCTTTGGGACTCTCGTCCAACGTTTTCCCATGTGGCGAGTTCTCTTGAGCCATCTCGGATGGTGACTACTGCTGGGCAAGTCGGAGCTGATGAAAATGGTGGCGTGCCATCCGCCCCCGAGGAACAGATTAAGCTCGCTTTTGCAAATTTGAAGCGGTGTCTTGAGGCTGCAGGAGCTTCTGTCAAGGATGTCATGAAACTTGTCTATTACATCGTTGACTACGATCCCAGCCATAGGCGACATGTGAAACCTTTGTTAGCTTTCCTAAACGGTCACCGTCCCGCCACGACCTTAGTCCCAGTACCGAAGCTAGCACGGCCGGAGTTTATCTTTGAGGTAGAAGCATATGCAGCTATTCCACAGCAAGAGGCGAAGGAGGTCGATGTTGTTGTGGTTGGCGCAGGGCTTAGTGGTTTAAAGGCAGCATATGAGGTTCAAAAGAACGGTTATTCTGGTGCCGTGGTTGAAGCTCGAGATCGAGTGGGCGGGAAAACCTGGTCTGTGGACCGTAATGATGGCAGATTTGTCGACCTTGGAGCGGCTTGGATTAATGATACTAACCAATCTGAGGTATTCGGTCTCGCCCAGGCCCTCGGCTTGAAAACTGTGGTTCAGAATACGACAGGCAATGTTGTTCAGCAAGATCCAAATGGTGCAGTATCACAATTCAAGTATGGAGGCATCCCTCAGGTGAGAAATTAGCACTCGTTCAATAATCAATAGACATGAAGATTGACACATTTTTAAGGGTCTGTCAGAAGTAAATGGAGTGGAGAACATGGTTTCAATTCGCGACAAGACCGAAAGGACATGCCAAGAAATTGATATCCATGACTCGGCACGGACAGGCAGTCACCTGGATAAGATGACATTTGAGGAGTGGGTGAGATCAGAAGGCGGAGGGGAGACTGCTCTAGCATCTGTGAGAGTCTGGACAAGAGCTATGCTTGGAATGGAGCCGAATGAAGTGAGCGCCTTGTTCTTCCTCAACTATTGTAAGAGTGGGGGAGGACTTCTGCAGATGAGGTCAGATCTTAAGAGCGGAGGACAGTATCGACGATTTGTCAAAGGTGCGGAACACTCCACTGAATTGGTAAAGAGCGAGGTCTAACTTCGAGAATCCAGGCACTCAAAGTTTATCTCTTGGTTTAGTCGGTCTCCTTGAACCGGATTCAGTTCTCTTGAGCTCCCCAGTCCGAGTTGTGGAACAGACAAGCCAAGGAGTTCATGTCATCTCTGCCAGAGGTAACTTCTTCTGCAAACGATTGATTGTGTCTGTGCCTACTCCTCTATATAAGGAGATCACTTTCAATCCGCCTCTTCCGCAAGCAAAACTTGAGCTAAGTCAACGAAACAAGCTGGGTTACATAAACAAGGTCCTTGTCCGGTACGCCAGCCCTTGGTGGCGCAAACATGATCTCTGTGGCATGCTACAATCTTTCTGTGGTCCAGTCGCCGTGTCTCGAGACTCTAGCGTTGACGAAGCCGGCCAGTTCTCATTGACCTGCTTTTGTGCTGGATATTTCGGGCGCCAATTATCAAAGTTATCCCAAGCAGAAAGGTTCAAAGCAGTCGTGGAGCATGTGGAAAAGACACTGGGCTCGGGAGTAGTGGTGCCAGCGCCTATTGGCATTGAGGAGCACGAGTGGTCAAAAGATCAGTGGGCACAAGGCTGTCCTTGCCCAGCGGCGCCACCTGGATTGATGTCCGAATTTGAGCATTCATTGCGCTCCACACACGGTAAAGCGCACTTTGTTGGCACAGAGACTGCTTATGAATGGAAGGGTTACATGGATGGTGCTATTCGATCGGGATTTCGAGGTGCTCAAGAAGTTATCAGAGCCTTAGAGAGCCCTAAATTGTGAAGAGCCATGACAAGAGGAATGCTTCAAAACCTCGCCAAGATAGCACGACCTCAGTGGAGGAATATATGAATTTTCAGATAATACTCTCAAATTTTCTTGTGAAAAGACGATATCTGGTATATTATTTGTTTGTTGTCAGTTTCACTCATGCAGTCCAAACGGTTTTCTTCAAGTAGATACACCAATGCACTTTTCCAGGCATACAACTAGCTGTGCTGATTCCGTGCTCTTGCGCAAATAATGAGCAGTATTCTTTACTTTGTGCTTGTCCATATGAGTTGCATTTTGGTATTATGCCTGCCTGTGGGGACTCGGTGTTGGTTGCTGGTAGCTGATGTTGGTACTGTTGCTGGACCTGCTATACAATAGTAATACCGTAAGAAGAATTTTGAGCTGGATCCTAGAATGCTATTCCAAGCGTACGGCTGTGAAGCCGTGATCCCATCGCTCGATGCGAACTTCTCGCAGCCTTCGCCAGCTTCTGGTTGGTCGTAATTCGAACATCCTATGATCCATATCTGTGTAAGAGATAGGGCATTGTTGCCAACTCCACTTGGTGATGCCCCGGTGCCAGCTCCAGCATCACTTCCATCGTTGCCACCACGAGTATAACCAGTGTCATTAGCAGAAACATTTGTAGGTGGCGGTATGCAGATGCCACCTGGTGCCGATGAACAATAATAGCCCCCAGGCTAGATGTCATCACAAAGTCCATTGATAGAGGAATTCCAGGACAAAAACTGAACAGTCGTCATAGTTAAGTTGTCAGTCGACACTTTCTTTGCCAATGAGTCGCAAGTTGCTCCAGACGGGACCTGTTTCAATGAATAAGGCGATGGTAGGCAGAAATAGTCTTTGGTACCCTTGCACTCCTTTTTACCAGTGACCATCTGGACCGCTCCCGTCGCAGTATTAGATGCTTAGGCGGTAGTAGCACCATGGAGGTTTGGGTCTAAAGTGCTTTTCACTGAGCTGGCCGCTGCAGCCTTGTAGTGCCGTTGTTGAATTTGCAGGAGGGTTGGAGAAGCGACATCCAACCATCAGCGACACAGACCTGCAGTTTCTGCCGCCCTATCAACCGCCTTATTTGTAGCTCTCTTACCACTTGCCTACCAAAGTCACGAACACTTCCCTGCGTTACAGCTTCAAGATGAGCCGGCTCAATTCCTCTTAATCTCGTGACAAAGCAACAGCGGCAATTCGCTCCTTCTATTATCTTCTGGCAACCCTTCCTCGGCTCTCCTTTTATAATATACACGATCTGCCTGAAAATGATGGCAAGATCTGACAGATGAGTATCTCGCCCCTCTCCGGTAAGAACGCAGCAGTGCTCGACCTTCTGCGACGCCTCCTTGTGATCCAAAATGACGGTCAAGGCAACGATCAAATAGCTCCAATGACCACAGCCATCTGTTATGACGGTCGTACCACGCGCTGGGCATTGAATCGGGGATTGATCAATGGCAACCTAGTCCCGTATGGAGCCGGCGAGATTCGGCCACATATAGCTGTCTTGACCACAGGATTCAGTTATGGGAGCTTGCTATTACATTACTTGATACCGACACTGGCAAGCTTTATGACAGATTCTGTCTATAGTGTGTTCACTTACAACTTCCTAGGCATGATCATAGACTTCATTTAGCAGGCATATTCGGAAAGGTCCGAGCCATCACAAGATAGCGCGGATGCTTGGCGTGCATACCACACTCGACCAATCGAGGATTTCTTCGAGGAATGGAAGAATAAGTACCTCAATCTAGAGTGGTCTGTAATCCAGGTAATGTAGACGATGGAGTCTTGTTCCACTTCGATGCGAGTACGGATGTAAGTAACAAATGCCTAAGTCGGGAGTTGTTCACTAACGTTTAACCTTGCGACAGGAAGCTCGCGAGATATATCGCAGTCATGGCTGGCCTTATGACTTCAATCGTGAAGAGTGTGGAGCGGCGTTGCAAGAGTGGGACAGGAAACAGCGATGATCGCGTGCTGATGAGAAGTGTGCGTCAAGCCAAGTCGAATGCAATGGTGGAAACGTATCTTTTTCGTGAGTGTAGTATGGTGATGGAGGATTTCCGAGATGAGCTGGAATCAATTTTCAGGGTGGTCTCTGTCAAAAGTGCTCACACGTTTTCCAAAGACGCAGACTATCATAATATCTTATAACCGATGGATGACAGCTTCCCAAACTCAGATATTAGGTATGACTGTTCTGATATGTCTTCTATTAGACTACATTAAAATCCCAACAGAGCAGCGTTCAAACGCTCTCCTCAGCTCGCTTGACTTCAGTTGTCTCGCTGTCGTTGATTGAAGATCGTGCACCATGAAGAACCGGCCCATTACCAACGAACTCGCCAAGGTTGCCATCATAGACAAGCTGCTCTGCTTCCGCCACTAGTTGTTCAAATGCCAGAGACTTCTCAACACCAGTGCCAGGCATCTTGAAGATCAGGCAGGCGATCCAGTAGGCCAAACCTCCAATCACAAATGACAGCACCCATCCTAGAGCATACATATGAGAAGCCGCCTCATCGACACTCACACCAAACGAGCCAATGAAACCTGGCAGGGGCAACAGGAAACCGATCACAAAGGCGGCGAAGGCTCGCACGTTAATGCCGTGGAAGAAGTAATAACGAGCGGAGGACGAGAAAGTGTAGAGATCCGCCATCGAGATATTACCTCGACGGATCATGAAGTAGTCGACAATCATGATGGCAACAACAGGGCCCTGGAAGATGCTGTAACCGCCGAGGAAGTTGAGAAAACCATTGGCGGTAGCCACGATACGCCTAGAAATTCCGTTAGCAAATAGACAGCAGTCGACGTAGAGGGGAAAACGTACCAAGGGACAATGGCAAATGCAATGATCAGGCATAGGAACTGGCCTCGAACGATGTTGATGTACTTGGGGAAAAGGCAGGTTACATCTGCAGCAAACGGGATGAAGTTGCAAGCAATCGAAGTTCCGAGAGTAGCAAAGGCAAAGCATGCGGAGGCGAAGAAGACTCCGGCGCGAGCAGGGGAAGTGTAAGAGCGGTCGAGAATACCATTCAGAAGATCGTAGGGGTTCCAGAACGCTTCACCATAGTAGTTGAGCACTGCTGACTGCAGAGAGAATAAAGGTTAGTGGCACTCTAATGTCAAGCACACTTGAATGACTTACAGTGCTGATGATACCAAAAGCAGCGCAGAGAAGCTGTCCAATGGGGAGACCTAGCAGTTGGCCCCAAACCTGGGCGTTGCGTGTCTTCTCGTATCGGGCAATGTCCGGAATCGTCACAAGGAGAGCTGAATTAGCTCCCATTACTGAATTGAACTGGGAAACAATGCCCCACGCAAAAACAGGAATCGAAGTGACGACTGAAGAGTCTTGCAGCCCGTTGGCAGAAACACCGCCGTTTTCCTTGGTAGCCCAGATGACAATTCCGAGGCCAGCAAGGGGCAGGACAACTGACTTGGCGGTGAAGAGATGTTGAATCTTAGATGTGTGGATGAAGAGGAATGGGATGGTAAAGCAAAATGCCATGAAGAACCCGACCATTGTCTGCGTGGTGATGTATTGATTGGCTGGGATCTTGTTCGGCACCTTCTCCCAGGACGGGAAAATGCATCGTAGGCAGATAGAGATGAATTGGCCCTCGAAGTAAAGCTGCACTCCACCCCAAATAATACCGAGGATTGATCGGAGCACAACAACGAAGTACTGGCCATAAACACCAAAGCTCAGACGAGATAGCACAGGGTAGCCAACATGATATTTGGAAGCGGCGCGTCCGTTGAGGACCATCACCACGGCAGACAGGAGATTGGCGAAGAGGACGACCAGAAGCGCATCACGGACCGTCGCGCCAATGGTAATGAGAGACGCACCGACGCTCCAGGTAGACACGTTCCAACTCTCGCTCCACCAGTAAGCGAAGAAGTTCCAGGTGTTCCATGTCTGCCGATCGGGAGGAGAGGGCAAGAGGTCTTCATTGATGAGATAAGATGTCGCACTCTTCAGCTTAATAGCCTCGTGGAAGGCTGACGGGGAAGTAAAGGCATGCTTGAACCTCTGAAGCCGCGACTTCCCGCCAGCTTCGCTGTCGGTGCTATATTGAGTAACGGTTACCATTGTGATGCGATGGAACTCCTCTGTTGTCTAGCGGTTGTTTCTTGATGCCAGTGAGTGGGCATCTCAGGGCCCTGTCGCGGCACTTGGATGGACGGTGCCTTCTATATCATGGTGCATGGGGATGTGCCAAGACGCGTAGCCACGGCCATCTTATCGTGGTTGAGGTACCGAGCCCACGCATGACTCGTTGAAGATACGCATGTACGGTACAAGCCTGCCGCCCGTGCAAGGTATCAGGGATCCACTTACGTGGGTAGGAAGCGATTATCTTGATAAGAATGGGACGGGACAGGACACTTCACCCACTTTATTAACAAATCAGGGCGGTCGTACGATGATCCTGTATATGCCCACGTAAGATACCATCTTAAGGTAATGAACGTCGCATGACCCCCAACACCCCAAGGGGTAACAGCACTCTTGTCACTCTGTCCAACTATCTTACAGAACACGATTCGGCGCTATCCGAATCAATCGATCCAGAACCATGGCGGCGGGTCCGTTGGAATCCATTGAGGGTGGCAAAGCCTGGTATTATTGTGATACCCCCATGATTCTGGGTGAAGCCCCCATTTACCGCAAGAGTGACTCGACTCTACATTGGGTCGATTGCCTCAAGCCAAACCTCCAAATTCTGAAAGTAGACCCAGTCACTGGTGATGCTCAAGGCAGAGCCAGGGTCATCGAGCTTGAGGACAGCGTGACGGTCCAATTCTTCCGCAAAGGCAAGCCAGGGAGTTACATCTGCGCATACTACCAAGGTGTAGCATTCTTAGATGAAGAGTCTGGGAAGTTAGAGGTTGTCAAGGAGATCATCCCGACAGCTGACCGAGACAAGCTTCGCTTCAATGATGGCGGTGTAGATGCTAAAGGCCGCTTCTGGCTTGCCGAGATTGACCTCAAGGCAATGGCATATGGACCCAACAAACTTCCAGATTCATATGGAGAGCCAATAGGCCGATTATGGAGATACGATCCAGACGGCACCTTACATGAGATGGATAAAGGCTTCATCTGTGGTAATGGCCTGGCTTGGAGCCCGGATAACAAGACTAGTACGCGTCGCCTGCATGCATCGCTTTAGGCTTCGTAGCTAACTTGGTCCAGTGTACTTCAACGACTCTGTGGCCATGAAAGTCTTCAAGTATGATTTCGATCTTGAGAGTGGCGCCATTTCTAATCGCCAACTTTTCATTGACCGAAGAACAACGTATGGCGAGCCTGACGGCATGGTAGTAGAGTAAGCAGATTTTGTCCAGGTCCACCCACGATCCACGTTCGGAACTGACTTTAACAAAGCACTGATGGCAACCTCTGGATCGCCGTATTCGCTTCTCATCGTGTTATGGTGTTTGACCCTCAAGGAAAGCACCTAAAGGACATCGTCTTTTCAGCATACAATCAAGCATGTACAACATGGGGAGGAAAGGATTGGAATATACTGTTTGTCGCATCAGGAAAGGATAGGAAAGGAGAAGTCGGGCCAGAAGATGAAGGCGGCCACATGTTCAAATACCATGTTCCAAACGGCACCAAGGGCATGCCCAAGAATGAGTTCGCCGGTTAAAGTAAATGCAATGCACACAAAGTGATACCATACCAATACTCGAGTGTTTAATGATGCATAGTTGTACTTCTTTTTCTCCTGGACGCCTCTGTTTGGAAATGGCCTCGAAGATAACATCTATTGACAGGCTACGCCGCCAGCACGATACTTGGATCTGCTTCGCAACGCCTGCTATCCCATCTTCCATTGTTGAAGAACACGGGCTGACAATTTGAGCCTGAGACAAGTAGAGGGATTTGACAGTCAAGTAATCTCGCTCTACGTAAAATGAAATCAATGGGCTCGATCTTTTCATTTTTCTTGAATACATTAAGACGTGTGTCATCTTGCCCACGTAGAAGCATCAAATACTGCCTGTACGAGATCTCCAAAGCAACGTTCGCTGATAGTTGATAGAACAAAGGTCTAGACTGGTTGACTAGCTACTCCCACGTGGATGCATGTAATGTGACGATGTCAGCATCCAAAATAACTGCGCTAGAAAACCGAGGGTTCTGGTGGATGTCCACGCTAGCCTCGATGCTTCATATAATTAGTGGCTTGTTACGTGGGCTGAAGTGAAAATAGTCTCCAGACATGTCTCGTAATCCCAATTCACTGGCTTGCTAGACCAATTCGGACAAAGAAGATCATTCGACAGGCTCTGGGGAAGGACTTGAAGTGGATGAATGCATTGTGTTGCACAAGTGCGAAAGGGCTATCGAAGTTACGATATGATCTCAAGCCAAATGTATAACCCGACGAATGCAGAAAGAGCAATGCTTAGATTAAAAGGGTAACATGGTATGCAAGTTATGCATTGGCTGTGCTTGTGGGAGTCAATGAATGCAAAAGCACTTTTCGCATAGACTCGTTCACGAACGCTTAGCTACCCAGCGTGCTGCTCCTCTTCATACGCCATTGCAACCATACAGAGCAGGTTGCATTCAGCCCAGTACCTAGGCTGACTCACATCAAGATGTGTTGTCTAGTTGGCAGTAGTGCTAACTGCTGTCCATTCGGTCGGTACTACGAACAGCATCAGAGAAAACCCGGTAATGGCTTCATCTGATGCAGGACACGCGAGTTCCCCAGGTTTCACATGATGCAGGGCGTAGCAGTTCAAGCTTGTGTGGGCAGCTTGTGGGCCTCTGAATCGTTGTGCGCAGGCGAACATGTGGAGACGTGGCAGACGGAATTCCATCTGATTGATTGACTTCCCTGTAAGCAGCATTTGCGGGGTGTCTGATTCTGCGGGGATGTTTAGTTGGGGTCGCAAAGACTGGCCGAGTCGAAGGTTGCACGCTCAAGGCTTCCAAGGCTATATAGCTGTAATCTTCCTTTGAAGAACCGGATTAAAATCACTGGGGTTCTGCTTTATTATACCTCGAAATCTCAGGCGGTATCAAGTATTTCCATCCTCACACACGGTTCGGCATCCCACGTCATTCTTGTCTGACCTTTCAGGTTTGGAATGTGTTGGAAGAGATGCTTTGGCCGCCGTCAGTCACACTACTAAAATATGTTAGAAAACTTGAAGGTCAATGTCTAGTACCTGAGTTTACACTGCCATCATATATGTCAATGTATACGAAACGGGGCCAGGGCGTGATTAGATTGTCCATATGTCGCTGTTGACGATTTGAAGCCTACTTGTGCCATGCATGGGACCTTGTTTCGAATCTGATCTTACCAGAAAAGTGGACGCCTCAAAGTAATGAGCAGGAGAGTATGGACAATTGCCCTGCATTGGCCCCATTGGCCAATGACCTCGGTATTGTTTGAAAGAAGGAAGAGACTTGGGGAAGCGGGGACACGGAAAAGCCTATGATTGGCTATGATGTGCCATGGCATTCTCCTCCCAATTCCATCAATGACGGACAGCGTATCGTCTGTTCGTTCCAGTTCTCCCATACATGTTAGAAATCTGGGGATGGGCTATGAATCCATTCTCTCAACTAACGGACACCGTCAGTTCTCCTATTGAGATGCCGATGTTCTAAAAGCGCGTGATTCTAATTGAGAGAGATATGGGCCTCAGACCGACCTGTTACGATGGACGAGGAAGGGCCAAATTCGCTACCAACATTTCTACCACCCGAAACAGCCAGAAAGTATCTACAATCTCGACGAGTTCGAGTCACACGAGCGGTAAGCAATATCTAGACTTCAGTTCTGTCCTAGCAATCACAAATCAAGGGTTCGAGCCTTGGTCCTTGGGTGGGATTAGGGCAAATGACCAAAGACATTCCTCGCACATCTGACCTGCGCCTCTATTGTTGTTTGTGAATAAAACTGCTGACACAAATCCCGGCAGTGTGATCGTTGCAAAAAGTGAGACCGAACCCCAAAAGAGAGAAATGAAACGCCAGTTCATTGTCTAACCTTGGTCTTGAAGGAGGAAAATCCGATGCACTGGATTCCAGCCATGTGAAATATGTACACAAGCGAAATCCTCGTGCACTTATACAGCTGCCTATACTCGTGGTCGTTTGAAACCTGTGCAAAAGCTTACATCCTCACGAGCGCAAAGCGACCTCAGCGATACTAGCGATTCAACTCAAATAGCTACAACCAAGGCGGCACAAGCCGAAGGACTATGGGGTCCATTGCCGCCTGGCGCTCAAGAACCTAGGCCTTTTGCCACGAGCGGCGAAGAGAACTTGCTGGACAATACAGTATCCCGCGAATCTCCTGAACCCGTGCAGACCGACCTTGACGGCCAATATATTGGACCAGCTTCCGGTATATCTTTTTTGCTCCGGGCCCGACGACGGTTACAACAGCAACCGACCACTGGCACAACGTCAATCTTCACTTTCGATGACGCTCCACTTCCCAAACTCGGACCCCATTTTCGAGTTACACTGTCCAAGTTAGAAATGACAAAGCTTGTACAAAGGTATTTCGACTTTGTTTCTGCCGTTGATCGCTTTTTGTACCGTCCAGCTGTTCAGGGTTGGTTGGAGGCATTCCACGAGAATGATGGGCATTTAGGCAATGAGGCAGATGATCATGCTCGCCTAGCTCTGTTATATATGATATTTGCAAAGGCTCAAGATCATACAAGCCCGAAGCCCAGTACTGCTGCGTCAGATATCAGGTAAAATTGCCTTCCAATCGGCGTTTCCCTTCTAATATAGTGGACAGCATTCAGTTGTTCCTCGCTGCAGACGATCAGCTGACAAAAGAACGAGGCTCTGTTCGACTCTTGACTATCCAGGCACGCCTCTGCCAGTGTCTCTGGCTTCTACTGCGCTCTCGCATTAATCATTGCTATACTCTCTTTGGAACTGTTGCCCATATGGCGATTGCTCTTGGATTAAATCGCAATGTACACACCGTGAATCCAAACAATGCCTGTTATTCTGATGAAGTTGAGCTTGAATGTCGCCGCAGAACATTCTGGAGCATATATTGCTTGGACAACCACCTCAGCTTAGCGCTCGGCAGACCGAAGACGTTTCATGATGAAGATATTGATCAAAAGTTGCCAGGATATTTGGATGAAAGCGATCTTTATCCGAGCTCTGGTCAACAAAGCTCTCCACAATCGTCCCTGATTGTAGGACCGGTAGCATACTATACGTAGGGAGATTCTGCCAGTCGAGGTTTCGCTATGATTAACGATGTCTTCTAGATTGTCTCGAATTGTTAGTTCGATCTTACGCGACTTGTACTCGGTTCGGCCATCTTTTTCGCCGAGCCGACATCTTCTTGTGGATAGATACTCGCAAATACTTGAAGCATGGGGATCAGAGATAGCGACCTTTCTAGATGCAACTGGAGGAGATGCGACACTTCATGTTGCCATTTTCCAGCGCCAGAGGACTATCCTTAATCTCACATTTTGGCACACAATGATTTTGACCCATCGGCCTATTCTTCTGGACAGCGCATCGAGGTCTAACGAGCAGAACTTCCAATCCCACAGTAGGATACACGTTGATCAGATCCGCACTAGCATTCGAGAATGCCTGCACGCCGCTACAAACATCACAGCGACAATCAATAACCTTACACAAACAGGACAGCTATTTCAAGCTTTTTGGGTATATCTAGTTTCTTCAAGCCCTCAGAAACGTTGCTGATCGTATCACAGTTTACGTCTTACTGTGCCTTCTCAGCGACTGCAATTCTCTACTTCTACGTTATCCAAGGAAGCTCATGCCCCGACCTTTGTCGCGAACATCTGGAGGCCGCTCTGAGATGCCAAGATCAGATATCGAGCATTGCAGAGAAAAACTCTTTGGTAGCGCGATATTGTCTGTTGCTCGATGAGTTGAAATATGAAGCTTTGAGACGCATTCGATCGCCATCATCGAAAACTTCAGAGTATAATACGACCAATTCACCGCCAGACTTCCCCAACGCGACTTTCGAGAGTCCTCCCGGGTTCTCCGACTTTGGAGACTCTAACAACCTCGCTCCTGAATTCAATAGCACACTAGAGGAACTTAATGGATGGGCCCAATTTGAATCAATGGTAAGTACTGAGGAACATTAAAGGCTGCGAGACAATTTAATGGTGACGATATCACATGTCTTGTGCATCGGGCCTTCATAAACAGCAGCTAACTGTCAATCATAAGGTGATTCCTGAATTTGGGGCACTGGAAACCCTCCTTTACACTGATGTGAACGAGTTACCACAACCTTTCTAACTATGGGTACCGTGACTCTGACCAAGGCGGCTGCGCGCGTTACTAGTCCTGCCCTGTGTAGCTGCACAGTTGTCATGTCGGACGTGTCGCCAACGCACCCTTCGCTGCTCTATAGCTACACGAAGTCTTTACATACACCAGTAAGCATTGTACGTCCCAAAGAAAAGTAATGTGAAGCACTATATTAATGCAGTAGAATTAGTATGGTCATGATGCAAGCAGAAAGGTCTATGTTGCTATTCCATGTCCACTACTAGTTCGCCTTATGGTCAGACACCAGCGCCATTGTATGCCCCAACATTAGGTTTGGTATAATTGGATACATCCGCGCCGAAATAATCCATATTCCCATTGTTTTCTATAACAGTGCCGCTCAAGAGTGCTGCCGAACCATTTTGAATCCGATATCCAAATGCGGCACCAAGCGTGTCTCCTGCGACCCTCGGGTTGACGAAGCCAGGGTCACCAATAAGGCCATTCTCGGTTGGCGGAGTGATGGTTTGGAAGAAGTTGGTCTGCCAGTCGATTCCGCTTCCCGTGGGAAGGGTCGCGTTTGATGTGCCTACGAAGATGTTGTTGATGAAGTGGGAGTTCGGTGGAACATTGATATTGAAGTCTTGTTTCGGGCAGTAGACAACATTATTATAAAACCACAACTCTGGCATCTCACCAACGCTGATCATGCGGCAGTCATTCTCAAAGATGTTATATCGGACAACCTGTGTGGGAGCACCAGACGAACCACATCCATCACAATTCAGGAAAGCACCACCAGCGTTGTCGTGACTATAATTGTATTCGACCAGGCAGGTGCCAGTGACACCCCAATCACAGTCAAAAGCCTGGCTATCGTATACACTCATGATGCTTCCGAACACAACATTATGACGGATCACAGGATTGTTCGTGACCATAACCCACATTCCGGCGAAGTTTCCTCCGGTCCAGGGATATTTCCCTGTTCCCAAGTTGCTAGCAGTATTGTGGTCAATGGACGGCGACTCGGCATACGCGATAATGACTCCGTCTCCGCCGCAAGCATCAATAGTGTTATGTGATACACGTATCGTTTCACCCAGGTTGCCAGCCTGTCCTGGGCGCACTTTGATAGCACCGCCACCACAGTCCTTGACGTTGTTATCACGGACCCAGACATTGTCGAATCGACTGCCATTGGAGGCAGCAACAGAGATTCCGGCTGACATAGCAAAATCAGACGAGTGTGTTGCCTTATCTGTTTGCCCAGCTACATCGTACACCGTGTTGTGATCAATGACAATCCCTCGATGAATTTTTCCATCGCTAGCCGATACTAAAATCCCCTGACGTCGTGCTAGATCATTTGCCGGGTTTTTAACGGCTAGATTGGAGATGCGCCAGTATTCGAGGTTGTTCAGAAATATTGCCGAAGAGTTGCCATTGCCGTCAATAATCGGCGGCCCGATAATTGAGTCCAGCGGATATGCCATAATCCGGATGGGATTTGTTGTATTTCCGTTTCCATGTGGCATCAGTGTTCCTTTGCAGGTGGCATTGGACTTGAATGACAGAATGTTTCCAGGAGAGAAAGTAAAATCATTGGCCTGGCTGAGTGAATTCCAGGGGCTGGTCAATGACCCATTGCCGGGTATCGAAGCGTCGCAATCAACATAGTATTGCGCAGCTTGAGCAATGGTGAGGCCCGCGAAGAGCGTTTGAACAAGGATACCGTGCATTCTGCCAGTAAGTGATATATTGTATTTCACCAGTCTCCCTGCAGACTCTTCATGGTGATGATCAGAAATGGTGAGTGTCACGTCATTTATATTGCCTACGCGGACCAAGTTTGACCTTCGCCAGCTGTGCGGGCATCATTTTCGTCGTCATACTACGTATGCTTAGCCCATGATAGCCATGTCGAAGCTACATGATATCTAAGGGCGAGCCTTGGCAGATGAAACAATACCAGTACCAGTACCTCGGTTTTCAGACCGGACGCGCGACGATGTTACATTGAGGTCACCTAGCGGATCGTAAGCGCGCCTCGGCAGATATCCCGCAATTACACCAGGCCACGCATCGTACTGATTGATAGGCAAGAATGTCCAGGTTGGGCGTAGATGCGGGGATTGATCTTAATAGTCGAGTGCGAAGGCCCACCAGAATGATAAGAAATGGTGCGCAAGCGGGTCTCTGTATCTCGGCACGTTGCGAAACCAACGTGCCTGACATGCCGATCACTGCAAGTGTCAGGTTTTAGGAGAGACCGTAGCCTGATCTGGAGTTTACCAGCTGTCTTAACATGATCTAGGATAGTCTCAGACATCGCGTCTGAACTCTATTGGTCGAGCCACGATGACTGACACAAACCTAGCGTCGTTGCGGTTAAGTTATGCAGAGCTCCTTGATGAAAAACTGAGCGCCATGATATTTAGCTTGAAGCATTGTCCTGTACCCTACAACGTTGCATTTTCTGTCAATATTGACAATGAGGTGTGAAGCAGTCGAAGAGGCGTACGTTGGTTAGATGAAGCTAGAACGCTGAGTCGCATTCAAGACACGGAAGGAGACGTTGACAACTAGTCATGTCCCCATATTATAGGAATACTCACAGCTTTCTGCTTCGATGAGGACGCGTGCGTATATAATACAGGTTAATCAGGCCTCAAAAAAAGGACCACCAAAAGATAACAACTCTTTCCCGGAGGTCAAAGACAGATACTCGATACTAATTGACCTCGGTTGTGGAAAGTGAGGCCGCTGGCAGTGCCTTTGACGTGATGATTCCCTTTTACTTTAAGCTTTTGACGCTCGGTGTCGCGTCAATGGTGATCGCGGCCCCCTCTACCAATGTTCCGCGGGCGCCATCAGCCTTTGTCCACCCTGGCGTCTTGCTCAATGCTACTCAGCTGAACTTCATGAAGAGCATGGTGGCCAGCAATACCGCCCCTTGGTCAACCACCTACAACCTCATGATGACAAATTCCTTAGCCAGTTTAGATAGGTCGGCATCACCAGTGGTTATGGTAGAATGCGGATCATACTCAAACCCAGATGTGGGGTGCACGGCCGAGAGACAAGACTCAATTGCAGCGTACACAATGTCTCTGGCATGGTATATCACGGGCCAGACAAAGTATGCTTCGAAAGCAATAGAATATATGGATGCGTGGTCCGCCGTCGTCACCGGCCACAATAATTCCAATGCGCCCCTGCAGGCCGGTTGGGTAGGGTCTATGTGGGCGCGAACAGCAGAGATTATCAGGTATACAGATGCAGGCTGGAGTACCAGTCAAGTTTCTCAATTCGAGAACATGCTGAAGGAGGCTTATCTACCAGAGGTCATTGTTGGTGCGACCAACTACAATGGAAATTGGGAGCTAGGTCGTCTATCCTTACCTCACAGATCTACCTTTTCATCTGTCTGACCATTGATGCAGTAATGATGGAAGCCGCTATCATGATAGCAGTCTTTATAGAGGATTCAAGTTCTTACGATACCGCAATGACTAAATTCCTCGACCGAGTCCCAGCGTACATATATCTTAGCACCGATGGCGATGTACCGATCGCTCCTACTGGAAGCACGTATGACACAACTGCCGAGATCATATCATACTGGTACGGACAGACGACTTTTGAGAACGGGATTAGCCAGGAAACTTGTCGTGACCTTGAACATACTGGCTATGGCATTGCCTCTATTTCTCACGTGGCTGAGACGTCTAGGATCCAGGGCCGTGATCTTTTCGCTGAGGATACAGGTACGAGATTGCGATACGCGCTGGGGTTTCATACAAAATATGCTTTGGGGGCAGAAGTCCCGAGCTGGCTTTGTGGGGGTAGTCTCACAGGCAAACTTCTCAATGGTAAGTGAAGAATGCTACCAGTAACTTTGGTTTGCAATCGTTTTGGCTATGACTTCCTGAAATTCAGTCTAGCTAACCCGCGAATCTAGTGACCGAGATTGGGCATAGCGAGTTGGCAGTTCGATTAGGTTACGCCATGACGAACACAAATACATATACAATACAACAGCGTCCTGGTGGTCAAAATGGGCTTTTCGTCGCATGGGAGACGCTCACGCATGGGCGATTATAGGATGTGTCAGTCTGTGAAGGAGTAGAGTCTTGTTTCATCAAATCAGGTCTATCACCCAAATTGCATCTTCAGGGTCTATTATACCACCTCTATCGCCATAGACAGGAGTCGCGTAGCCTTAGACGGCTGAATCACTTCCCTTTTGTGTGAACGCTCCCACTGCTTCTAACATAAACTCCACCGTCTCTTTAGGCCGACTCAACATTGGAGAGTGACTGCTCTCAATTTCTCTAACGGTCACATCTCCCCCAGCGTCTTTTGCCATCTGTACAAAGAATCTTTGTGCCTCAATCGGCAATCCTTTGTCATTCACAGTTGCCAGATACCAGCATGGAACATCCTGCCACCCGGGATACGAATGTTCACCGCCTTCCGCGAGAGGTTTCAGTGCCTGTTTTTGAAGTTTCTCAACCCACTGATTACCTTCCTCTTCAGAGAGGTCGTGGTAGAAGAGCTCTCTAGGATCAGCCAGAAGGACTGCAAAGCCACTCTCTGTATCAGCTTTCCACGATGGCGGCGGCTTGCCACCGAAGCCGCCAAGAAAACTAACCCCAGCAACATTGAAGCCTGTAGCCATGAGTATCAACCCAATGACATGGCTTGATGTGTTGTCGGCGGGTTGGGATAAATGGCCCTTCGATCTCGCAAAGCCTTTGATTGCACTACTGCCGACCAGGCCGCCGTAGCTATGCACAACCACAACGACATCGCTATAGTCAACGATTTTCAGTGACACTGCGGAGAGAGGATCATCGATCGCATTTGTGGACGTACTGACCGTCCTTGGGAAATCTCCCGTTTGATAGCTGCCCGAACAGCTTCGATATCATCTAAGAAGCTAGTGGCAGGGTTTGACAATGTCGATGGAAGGGTCACAGCCAGGGTTGGAAAAAATACTAGT